>NW_005842755.1:0-459 GCF_000455745.1 Alligator sinensis | reverse complement strand
TGCTGCTTCCCATTGCCCCATTCTGTATGGGCAGCTCCGGGGGGCTGAGGGAGCAGGCAGGGGATGGGGCCTGGCAGGGGTCCCCCCATTGTCCCTTTCCTTCTCCAGCCTCACCTCCTTCACCCCCTACTTACTGGCATGGAGTCTGGGTCCAGCTCCCTACTGCAGTGAGTGGGGACTGCCCGAAACACTGAAGTTCTTCAAATCTTTTCAGAGAACTTTGAATTGATTTGGACCTTTTAATTGGTCTCCTGATTTGATTCGGATTCAGACATTTGGCCACCAAATTGAGCTGAATGTCCTCTGAATCAAATCAGCACCCCCTTCCTATGGTTGGCTCCCCCTGACCTCCACCTGCTCTCTCAGCCCCTCCATGGCTGCCCTGCCTGCCCCAGCTCCCGGCCCTTAAAAAAAAACCCAAAAAGCCTGGACTCACTGGCTGCTGCAGTGGCCTTGGGG
>NW_005842754.1:758866-764213 GCF_000455745.1 Alligator sinensis | reverse complement strand
ATTCGGGTCTGACCCCATTTCCCCCCAGCAGTTTGGGTTCAGGCCCAGGGCCACTTCCCCCCCGCCCCCCTCCCTGCTGTGGTGGCCCCAACCCTGTTCCTTGCCCCCTCTTGCTGTCACTGCTTCCTCCACAGAGCTGGCCTGGCCCCCTCCCTCTGTCCCCACCACCATGGCAGCACTCAGCCATCTGCTGTCCCTACTGCTTTATGCATTCTGATTGGCTGCTGAGACGGCCAGTCAGACTGCAAATAAACCATTACTGACAGACAGACTAAGGTTATATATATATATATATATATAGAATAGTGACTGAAGCACTGGTAGGCTTCCAAATTGTTTTAAAACTGCAAATATATCAATAAAACACTGTGTTCAACTGATACCTATATATATAGTGGCGTTTCATTTTAATCATTGAGAAATGCGGATTTGGGGGCTTTTAATCGGAGAATTCACAATTTCTGGGGGTGGGGGAGGGGCCGCTTTCTCCCCCACCCCAACACTCAGCACCAGTTGTAAACTGCCCGTGCTGGGCAGCACAGAGGCGGCGGTGGCAGCCTCACCGCAGCCTACCGCAGCGCGAGCTCCAGGCGGGTAGCAGCAGCAACCACTGCCTGGCATGGCAAGCAGGGGGCTGCAGCTGCTGCCACCATGGCACAGGCCCTGATGGTCAAGCCCGGAGCTGGTGTGGAGCCGGGTTACAAGTTGGTGCTGAGTGCAGGGGGAAAAGTGGTCCCTTGCCTGCCCTGTGGCCAGTGCCTCGCACTGCAGCCTCTCGCAGCCTGTGTGGGGATGCCCGTGTCTGCTCAGGACAGCCCTGTGTGGGCTGCGAGCACTGGCCATGGAATGGGGGAGGGACCACTTTTCCCTGCACTCTGCACCAGCTCCTGCCTTGTCCTTCCCGTGCCCCCCGCCCTTACCTGAGCTTCCTGTGCCGGGGCAGCCATGTGGTTAACAGGATTGCTGCAGTCACATTTTGCAGATCTCCTAATACACCATTTGTGCATCAAGTGACCGCAGCAGCTATGCCCAGATTGGATCCAATTTAGAGCTTTCCATGTTTTTTGCAGAAGGTCAAAACCAGGAGGTTTTTATTGTTGGATTGTAAATTAGATGTTTATTCCAAATGGTGGTTTTATTCCACACTTTCCTCCAAGCTGCTTCACTGTTGTGTACTACAAGAGCTTGTACACGTGTCCACAATGGTTTCTGGGAGACCAAGCGGTGAGCTGGGAGGTTCTTTAAATCTCTGTGGATGGGGAGGTCTGGAGGGAATTGTCATTCATGTAGTTGACTTCTGTGTATGAAGCTTTGTTGTGGCAAATGTCCGGAGGAGCAATATTGGCCAGCACCATTGAGTTGGTGTAGATTTCAGGGTTCTGGTGATAGCACGCATTGCAGAATTTAACTGGACATCCACACGTTTGGTATGAGTGCTAGCAGTCCAGACACAACGTGCACAGTACTCAGCCATTGAAAAGACCAGTGTCATAGCAGAGGTGTGGAGTACTCCCATGGTAGCTTCCCAGCTCGTTCCGGTGAGTTTTCGCACTGTGTTCACCCGACTCTTAATCTTTGCAGCTATTTTTGAAGATGATTACAAAAGGTTAAGGTGTGGTCGAGTTTCATGCCTAGGTAAGATATAGAGTTGGATTGTGAAAGTGACATTGAGATGAATGTGTGCTTTGTGGTTGTTGAGGTGAAATGCTGAAATGATGGACTTAGTTGAATGTGGTCGCAGCCTCCACTTGCAGAAATATTCTGCCTTTATTGGCAAGTCAGATGTTAGTATATCTTCAGTTTCTTTGAAGGTCCTTGCCTGTGTGGTTAGTACCAAGTCTTTGGGATATGCAAATTTCCTTGAAGAGGTAGCAGGCATATTGCTTATATAAATGTTGAAGAGGGCTGGGGCAAGAACACTTCCCTCCAGGAGGCCTTATTTAGAGCCCTTGGTCTGTTCACTTTGTCTCGGAGGTAGACACACATCCATTGGTTGCCCAAAAATGTCCACAAAAGGCAGAGCAGTCTGGCGCACAGGAGAAGATGGGACAGTTTTAGCAACCATGCTTCCAAACAGTATCATATGCTGTAGAAAGATCAATGAATGCAGCACCGGAGAAATGGGAAGAACAGATGGATCACTTCACAATGCAGATTCACTTGAGCCTTTGACCTGGCATCCCTAAGATAGTATCACTCTGTTTTCCAGAGTCTCAGTTTTCACTGGAAAAAAAGAGTAAGTCTTTTTCTGACCAGTGTCACTAGGATAGAACTGTTTATTATGTGAACTTGGTGTAATCAGTGCAGTGTGATGTCTGTCTTTCTGAATTTTGGGAGCCTAAAAATGTGACCTGCCTTGTTCATTGTGATGGATTTACTCAAGTGCCCAAAACAGATTGATATTAAGAGTAACAATGTTCACTATTTCAGTGTTGGTTAAAGCCTGTGAGAGAGGAGATGGCAAACATGCCCCAAAGAATCATGGGTCTTAACATCAAAAGAGACCACTCGGATAGTCTACTCCAACATCTACCGAATAAACCGAGGGATGATATGGCAGTTGGGTGCGTTGCTGAGGTTGGACCATAACTTCTCCCTCCCTTTTTTCAGATTGTGGAACCAAAAGGGGAGAGCCAGTTCTGCAATCTGAGTCATCCAAGCCCTGCTTCTAGCTGGCTGTGGGCAATCAACATCATCTTATTTATTTAAAGCTGAGATTCTGATGCCATCATATAGCTCAAGGAAATGGGGTTAAAGGCATGTGCCTATTGTGTGTGTTGTTGCAGCTCTGCCCTTGACTGAATGAAACTGTGTGGTAGAGCCCAGTAGGTTCATATTTTGAGTAACCAGCTGTGAGGGATGTTTGTTTTGCCCTGGAATGTGACTGGAGATTGAGAGTACTTTGTGTCTGAGAGTACTTAGACCAGCTTCATAGCTACTGAAAGACAGCCTCTTTTAGGACAAGGGGCTATGTGTTCTGTATTCATTTGAATGAGTGGAACAGTGGACTGGAGCAGAATGTTCCTGTCCCAGTTGGAATTTGGGTAGGACACTGGCTTTTGGGAAAGGTACGTTAGGATCTCTAGTTTCAGGTAGTTAAGATCTTGCTTGTATCTCCCTTGGAAGTTTGAGTGTTGTGCAAGGGGTTTTGCAGCACTGATTCACCAGCATCACCCTGACCCTTTGCATTTCTAAAGGCATGGACACGCACAGCTTAAACATGGTTTAAACTTGAATAAGACAGCCATACAAGCCTGTTAAACCTCTTAAAATCCTCCTGTAATGGTTCCACAGTATACCTGGAAACTCAGGTACTGTTCAGTGTTGTGTCACCAAGTGTTATATAACAAGGGTCTGGTCAGTTGTCCCAGCATCCCATAATGCATTGTTCCTAGCCTCCCCCCATACACTGCTGCATCTAGCTGCTGTAATATGTAGCCAAAATTCTACTGCCTACTTTTCTTTCCTTTTGTTTGTACGTTATCAACAAGCTCCCTTGGACCATTTGTACTTTAAAACCTATTTTTCTAGCGTCCAGCTATGTTCTCACTTCCTCCTCAACCATAGCTGATCATTATGCTCCTGACTCCCCCCATAGCTCCTGGGGAATCAAAAAGTATTGGGTCCATGCACTTCCTCCCCACCCTGCCACCCAAGTCAGGGGAGTGCTTACAGGCTTTGGTTATTTACAGGTTATTTTAGTTTATTGAACTCAGGTGTTTGAGAAATGAGGGGAAGCAGAAAAGTGACAACGTAAGTCACCCACCCCTTGGGACTCTCAAAGCTTGGGTGCAAGCTTTCTCCTCACCCTGCCTCCCATTTTCCCTCTGCAAGGCATGCTGAGGTAGTCACTTCCACCCCTGGTGTAAGAGCCAGAGCACTTCACACAATTTTGAACCAGTTCTGAACCAGTGACACTTCTTGGAAAGGTTCAATTGTTACATCTGTCTGCACCCAAACACTTTTTTTGTGAAGCTATGAGAGGTTTTTTTTCTTGGAGGTCTCCTCTCCAAGTACTGTACAGCATCTGATGAAGTGAGCTGTGGCTCATGAAAGCTTATGCATCTCTGACTCAGGTGCACTGCTGCCTTGCCTTTTCCTTGATTTTAGACTAATATGGCTACCCACCTCTCTGTGTCAAAGTACTGGAAAAGCCAAACCTTTCTTAACAAAGGTCATAAGATCACCATCAAGGCTGCAGGCAAGGGCTGATCTCACCCTTCAGAGCTGTGGTGGTGTTGGTGGACACCTCCTCCCGCCACACACCCACACAACATACCCTGAGCTCTGCAAGAGATTTTTAAAATGTTGATTGTGTGGTTGGTGCTTGTTCTTTCTGCTGGGAGGGGTCTGCCCTTCCTCTCCCTCCCACCTCCCTTTTTTGCCTCCCTGCTGCTCTGTGTGAGTGCCAAGATGAAGATCCCAAACATGTTTCCCAATTCATTCTTTATCTCAACTTAATTCTTTTATGGATTTTTCTGAAACCTGAGCTTGCACTAAGATAGCAGATTAGTGCTGATTGGTGAAATGGGAACAGTGCAGACATCCTTTGTGAGGGGGGGAGGTGTCTCCTGCTGCTGGTTATCAGTGACCCTGCTGCTATTGCCATACATACCAGCCTGCTCCTGGGAATGTCTGTCTGAGCATGTTTATAGTTTGTGAAGTTCTATCAGCGTAACATATCCCACACACTGAGTATACCCATCAACTCTGGGTATTTTGAATGATTAACTTGCAGGTTTGACTTGATAGCTAAAGCACAGTAGCATGCCCTAAGAGTTATCTTAGGGAGAAAGAGTTTGCCTGTTTTGTAGCCATTGTTCCTCCAATCCTGTCTGATGAATGAACTTCCATAAGGAATTAGAACTCTTGGCAGAGGTGATATCTTTTATTAGACCAGCTAGGTATTTGCAAAAAAAGGTCTTTATTTGCAAGCTTTTGGGCTTTTAACTTTTATCTGAGCCCAATTTACCCAAAATGAACTTTTCCAACCAGGAGATCTTACAACACTTTCAGCTCTCCTGTGAAATATGAATTTTAATTTCCACCAAGGAGAAATTTTACATTCTTTGCATTCTCATATGCCTAAAGAAGGGCAAGTGTACCCAAAAGTTTGCAAATAAAGTTTTTTTTTTTTTTTTTTTTGCAAATATCTAGTTGGTCTAATAAAAGATATCACTTCTGCCAAGAGTTCTGGTTTCTTTTGCCATGGGGTGGGCAAAATATGGCCTACGGGCCAAATCCAGCACACCAGGCTATTCTATCCAGCTTGCAGGGCCCCTAAAAAAATGTATAAAATTAATTATTATTTGTCTGTGGCTGGCTGTCTAATGTGATGTGAGTCCCA
>NW_005842754.1:756884-758653 GCF_000455745.1 Alligator sinensis | reverse complement strand
CCCCCCACACCCGCCCCCCACCCCCCCACCTCCAGCCCCCAACCGGAAGCCTCTACCTAGCAGAGGTGCCTGGCCTGGCCTGATGATCTTGGGGGCTGTTCCCTGCCTCCCTACATCCAAGAGTGCAGTTAGATAAGAATGGGGTGGTGCGGGGAGGACACCAGTGATCGCCTCAGTCCGTGGGGCTAGGCTGGTTCCTGCTGTGTTCTGCAGTCCCGGCCATGCAGCTGGGAACCGCATGCTGCCAGAGCGGCTGGCAGGTGGGCAGAGGGGGAGGGGAGAAGCAGTGGGAAGGTGGGGAAATCCCAGTGACAGTGGCAGCAGGCGGGGAGGGGAGTAGCAGTAAGCAGGTGGATAAGGAGCACAGTGACAGCTGGGCTGGAGTATGGGGCCGGGAGCTCAGGACCCAGAGCGGGGTGGCAGGGGCACAGAGCCTGGGCTGGCTCTACCCCTCTCCCTGCCAGCACAGCAGGAGCCAGCCCAGCCCCTGTGATTCCTGGCTGGCTCTGTGTGCTCTGATACCACATGAGGCACAGCAGGAGACGGCCAGGAACCACGTGATGCCAGAGGGGTGGGCGGGTGGTGGTGGGGAAGCAGTGGGGAGTGGCAGGTGGGCAGGTGGGGGAAGCGGTGGTGGGCGGGTGCCCTGGGGCCAGGGCCAGGGCCAGGGCCAGCGGAGACCCAAGTCAGGGCAGTAGGAGCGCAGAACCCAGGCTGGCAGAGGCTCCATAGACACCCCACATATCCACACACACCTACATGCTCCCTCACTCCACATACACACCCATCACACCTATTCACCCCCCACAAAGCCCACATACACACCCACACTCTCCCACACCCCCTACATACACACATACCTGTGTGCACACCCACAGCCCTATACAAACTGTGTACCCACCCACTCAAACCCCCTCTACCTCTCCATACACCCCCACAATATACAAGAGTAAAGCTTCATTTTAAGCTATTATGCAATCACCTCTATGCACACTATGCAAATACATGTAAATCAGGACAAAAGTCCTTTTTGAAATCAAATAAATGTATGTTGTAGTAGATTTTTGATTTTTTTTTTAGAATATAATTTGGTTTTTTTTCTGGTTCTGAGATGGCAACTCCTTTCCCTAAAGGAGTACTTCCAGTGGCAAGGGTAGGGACTGCTGGTGGCATAGGGGGTGGGACTTCCAGTCCCAAGATGGCGACCAGGGGATAGAGCTCCTGGCAAGGGGCCCTTGACAGCTTATCAAAATTCATTAAGCAGCACTCCAGCCGAAATAATTGCCCGTCCCTGCTTTTGCCTGTAGACCAATATGGCTACAACCTGTATCTCTGAACTTCCATAAGAAATTTTAGAGAAGTCCAGGATCTGTTCCCCTGTGGGTCTTGTTATATAACCCTCTAGCATAAGACAATGCTTTGCCCTGACCCAAATTAACATGGTGACATGGATGGTAATGGCTAAGGTTATGGCTAGGGACCTATTGAAATTACAAATTTGCAGAAATCTTGAAATTCGGCATTGCCCGCAAAAGTAGGCAATGTCTGCTAAATCCACAACCCCACCCTCCACCCAAGGTTCTCTCTAAGATGCGCGGCTGCGCACAACTAAAAGTGTGGCCGTGCACAGGCTTTCTGAGGCTGCGCACCAGGAGAGGCTGGAGCGGGAGCCTGGCACGGGCTCCGCTGGCTCCGGGGAAGTGCTCTGCTCCCCTGCATCAGGGCTGGGGAGTGGAGCACTTCCCTGGAGCTGGCAAAGCCCACACCAA
>NW_005842754.1:749753-756708 GCF_000455745.1 Alligator sinensis | reverse complement strand
CGCGCCCGGAGAGGCGGGGGTGGGCTCCGCCAGCTCCCGCAAAGTGCTCCGCTCCCCTGAATCAGGGCCGGGGAGTGGAGCACTTCCCTGGAGCCAGCGGCGCCCACGCCAGCCCCCTGACTCGAGCCCCGGGCTCTTGGCTCCAGCCTCTGGCCCCCGGCCTCCAGGCCCTGGCCTCCAGCCCCCTTTGATAAGTGTCCCATGCTGGACTGAGGCAGCATGCTCACAGACCACTACTCCTTAGAGGGAATGTTGCCCCCAACCTCCCTCCCAAACCTTACTGAAATTAAAATGCTTGCTTCCTAGAGAGCCAGCAGTCCTCACAGCTCTGTGGTTTATCTGTGCAGCTTGCGGGGGAGGGGAAGTGGAGGTGTCCTTACAGGAAAGGGAGCCCAAAATGGCTACCACTCCTGCCCCTCACTGCTGATTGTCTGAGAGGGCTACCTGTTGTGTGGCCCCACCCCCTCCACCATTTGGTGGGGGAGGGGCTGCATGATGAACATCCCTCACAACCAGTCAGTGGCAAGGGGTGGGGCTGTATGACGGACAGCCCTTGCAGCCAGTTAGCAGTGAGGGGCAGGGCCACCGGGGCTCCTCAGCCAGTCAGAGCATGGGAGGAGCCCCCTGCTGTGATCAGCCCACAAAAATGGCAGCTAGTGCTGTGATGTCCCCATGAAATTGGTTGGCTGGCTCCTCAAGTTAGACCCCTAGTAATGGCTGTCTATGACTTTGTACCACGAACAAAGTAGCACAAAGTGCTTGTAGTTTGTCAAATGTTAGTGGTCCTGGCTGAAAGGTTTATGAGTCTTCCTGTCTCCAGGTGACTTTTTGAAAAATTTCAACAAAAATAGCTCAGTATGAACAAGGTTAAGGAAAAAAAAAATAGGTAAAATGGCTTCCAGGCAGTCGTTTTTTTCTTTGAAAAGCTCTGGCACCTCCTAAGTCTGGAATAAGAACTTGATATTGCCATGGGGCTGGTCTTGTGATCACTTTTCTGACCCCATGAGAATCTGTGCAGATTTGCTAGTCTCTTGGGGTAGGGACAGAAGTTACACATAAACTGGTTTAAGTGATCAGAAACTGGTTTAAACCTGTAACAGAACAGAAGTTCAGTGCATATAAGCCAGTTTCAAAATGGCTGAAACTGGTTTAAGATGAACCTGGTTGAATGTAGTATCAGACTTAACTGATTTGGGTCAAACCATTTTATGACCCCTTGATGGTTCACGTTAAATCACAGTCCCCTAGCATCCCAGCGTGCTTTCCAGCTCTGGGCTGTGCTGTCTGCTCCAGCAGAGAGGGGTTGGGGGGTAGGGGAAGAGGCAGGAACTGCCCCCCTCCAGGCAAACTCCAGCAATGGTCTGGGGCCAGGGAGGGTAGTTAAACACCCCTTCCCCCATTCAAACTTAGTGTTGGCTGTGACTGTGGGCTACAAATCCCAGAAGCACCCCCTACCTGTGCCTGGAAGCAGGAAGAGTCCTGTTGCTGTGAGTCTGGACTGCAAATCCCAGAGACCTCGGAGGCAGCAGGAAGAGAAAGTGGCACAGAGCGGTGCTTTAGCCCCGCCCCCTTGGCTTCTGGCCTGAGTCACTGCAGGCATGTGGCTGCATTTCCTGAACCAAAAGTAAATGTGTCCCCCATTTTTTCTCAGTTTAATCTCTGTATTTTAGGCTAACTTGCAAAGACTGAATCAATTCAGCCTTAGGCTTTTTGACTGTATGTACTTAGCCCTAAAAACAGTTTCCAGTGATTTTCATGCACATGTTCTGCTGTGCAGAGTTTGACAGAGGCTCATTTGCAAAAACTAGGACAGTGGGGGGGCAGCCTTTTTGTCAGATTAGCCCCATGCCTTCCCTGAGTGCCAGTCTGATTCACTTCCCCTGCCCAGCCTGCTGCTCTGCTTTCTGCTGCTTGCCTTGTTTGCTACTGTGCTGCCTGTCTCCTCCCCAGTCAGCACATGCTCATCACTTGTGACACCCATGCTGCAGGTTGGCCACTCCTGATCTAGGAAAACCTTTTCTGTCTTCAGCATGCATAGGGTTACTATACATCTGGGTTTTTCTGGATGTATCCTTTTTTGGGCCGTTGTGCTCCATCTGGGCAGGTTTTTGAAAATGTCAGCAAATGTCCGGGTATTCACTTTCCCTCTGCTTTTGCTCGATGCTGAGGGCAGTGAGGAATCCGATTGGCTGTCGGGAGATCATGTGCTCTCCGCATGGGCTGGCAGTTGTTGGAAGAGGGGGGGGTGTGTGTGTGTGTACGCAAACTGCTTGAGCAGCAGAGCTGGGAGGGTGCAGGGGGCTGTGGGTCAGGAGTGAGGGGCACCAGCAAGGGGTGGGGGGCAGGGTACTGCTGTTTAGAAGTGAGGGGCACTGGCAGGGCTTGGGTCAGTGGGTCTGGAGCGAGGGGCAGCAGCAGGGCTGGGGGGGATGTGGAATGTCAGCGAGGAGCAACAGAACGGGCAGGGCAGGTCACCAGCATGTCACTGCCCCCCACCATTGTATTCCCCCTCCCCCTCCCCGTGACAGGTGCCCTCTTTTTTGAACCTGGAAATATGGTAACCCTAAGCATGCACCAGCCCCACAATGCTCCTGGTCCCTTGGTCACAATGAGTATGTTTCCAGGCACAGGGCTAGAGGTACTGCATTAGCCCCGGGGGGAGACAGGGCTAATGCAAGAGGGAGTGGGGGAACAAAGCTCTTTTGAAAGCAGAGCAGTAGCTCCTTCCTATCCTTTCCTTTGGTGAGCAGTGTTCCCCCATGTCTTCTTCCTCAGCAACCTCCAGGAAATGGGCAGGCAAGGTTCTTTGGGTGGATGTGATATCTTTTATTAGACCAACTAAGTTGGAAAAAATGTTCTTTGCAAGCTTTCCACCACAAACATCCTTCTTCAGGCACAGGGAAACTGCTGGTGTTGCATCTTGCAACATTGTAAATTAGCTTCTTTTCTACCTTGGACAACATGTAACACTGGCAGAGTCTCCCTATGCCTGAAGAAGAGCGTTTGTGCCTGAAAGTTTGCAAAGAACATTTTTTCCAACTATTTTATTGGTCTAATAAATAATATTATATCTGCCAAAAGAACCTTGCCTGCCCATGTCCTTGGACCAACACAGCTACAGCCAGCAGCCCTCCAGGAGAGTGGAACCTTTTTGTTTCTGTTTTATCTGCTGGGGGAGGTTGTCTTGGCACTGAGACCATGTGTTTTAGCCTCTCTTCCTTCACTGCCGGGTTCTGGGTGACTTAAAAAAAAATTCTGCAAACGTTGGCACAACTGGAACTCGTATAGCAATACTTGGTTAAGTTGCTGGACCCTTCCCTTCTTCAGCCTTTCACTAACTACTCCCAGCTCTAGAATGCTGTTTCTCAGCAGTCCTTAGTTATCATTTGGTCTCTAGAAATGTGTTTGCTGTTTCCAGGAATCCCACCCTTGAGCTTTGTCAGTATGGAGTTACTTGACTAGGGTAACATTTAAATCCTAGGGTCCCTCTGGGTTAACGGCAGCCTGTTAACATGCTCAAAACATTTGTCTGCACTATGTGCTAAGTGGTCTTTAAAGGTAAATTAATTAAATTGTGTGTACTTAGACCCCCTAATTTAGCTGCCATTGCAGTTAGGAAAGTACTCCCTGGCTTTTGGGCAGAGTGGTGAGGGGAGGGAGGGTGCCTGCGTGCTGTTGAGTGCTGGGTGGACTTGCCGTGTTTGATGCTAGATGAGATGCATAAGGAGTGCCTGCTGACTATTTTCATTTGAAAAATCTGGGTTATACGAGTTCACAGCACCAGATGGCTGCACATACTTATAGTGCTGTGGATTATTAAAGGGCTGCTGC
This sequence comes from Alligator sinensis, assembly GCF_000455745.1. Taxonomy (NCBI): domain Eukaryota; kingdom Metazoa; phylum Chordata; order Crocodylia; family Alligatoridae; genus Alligator; species Alligator sinensis. The sequence goes on along the minus strand of NW_005842754.1, from coordinate 752,877 downwards.
ATGTCCCTCTTTCATCCTTCCTTTCTCCCCCTCTGCATCATCAAATTACTGTTGAATGCCTAGGAATCTGTGCTGCACAGAGTTTAGCACGTTATGGCTTTTCATTTGGAAACTTTTTGTTCCAACCTTTTTCAGCTGTTCCACTCTCCTGGGCACTCCTTTCAAGCTGCTGCAGGGCTAAGCAAAGAATTGGACAAATGCACCACCCTTTGCTTTTAGCAACCTATGTTCAGGCCTAGTTCATTTCACCACACGATGAGTCTTGTGGCTACAGCCTACCCAGCTGGTTTATCTGGATTACGAAACCATTGTGCGATGTTAAAAAACTTAGTTTCTGCCTTCAAAAGGTCAGTTAGCTGGTGGCAGTGTCCTGAACCAAGCCTGGGGTACAGTGAATCAGGAAGAATGGAGTAATCAGGGCATGCTGTGAATTGAGATAGGGGTGGATTAGCAGAGCTGAGTAGGCACCCTGACAGAAGCAGTATGGGGTGCTGTGGTCTCAGATTAAGGGGAAGTGGCTGCACTTCACCAGCCATAATGACACTTTGAAAACAATTCAAATCTACAAAAGTTATTTTCTTTCTGCTCTTTCCTTGCTGTAATGATATAAAACCTGTGAAGTGACTGGTGAGTTCTGTGGTGAATGGTTAGACGTATTTACGCTACTCTTTTCTGTCTTTTTGATGAACCCTCTCTAATATGTATTGTGCTGATTGCTGTTGCCTGGTAAGAGAAGTGTGCAGGCTCCTCACCAATGAGCTAATGCACGTATCACATGGCACAATGTTAAACACTAAGAAATGTTGGCCTCTGCCTGGGAGTTGGTGCTCTGACGGCATCATCATTGTCTTTGGCTAAGGGATGTTGTAGTAACTTACAGTTTTCCTTTAAAGATTGGTGTCATTTTTCACTACCCAGGATACCTGTACTAGAGGGAGCATGCAAAGCTGATACACTGGAAATTTCACAAACTGAAGTATCTTGAATGTGAGAAATTAAACAAATGCCCAGCGTGTATCACTTAATATACAGACAGGGTTTTTTGGGTAGATGGGTAGATTTTTTATTAGACCGACTAAATAGTTGGAAAAACTGTTCTTTGCATGCTTTCAGGCACAAACACCCTTCTTCAGGCATAGGGAGAGTCTGCTGCTGTTTTGTGTTCTCCTGTATGGAATTAGAAGCCAATATGCAAAATGCAGGTCTGTAAAAATACAAATGCATGGCAGTGAGGATCAGAGGCCACAGGAGATGATAGATGTGAGACTGGTAGGTGGGGGAGGGAAGGGGGGGAATGTTGACCTGATGATAGAACCTAGCTAGTAAAATGTAGAGAGGTCTCTACATTCTGTCACCAGGTCAGCATTCCTCCCTACCCTCCCACCCCATACCTATTGTCTCCCGTGGCCTCTGATCCTCACTGCCATGCATTTGAATTTTTATAGACCTGCATTTTGCATATTGGCTTCTGTTCCATCCAGGAGAACACAAAACAACAGCAGACTCTCCCTATGCCTGAAGAAGGGTGTTTGTGCCTGAAAGCGTGCAACGAACAGTTTTTCCAACTATTTAGTTGGTCTAATAAAAAATCTACCAAAAAAACCTTGTCTGCCTATGTCCTTAGACTAACATGGCTACAACTAACTTAACCTAAATTAATAAGCACATTCCAGTTTTTAAAGTTAGTACATGGTTTTACTTTGAAGTAGATCTGTATTTTTAGTACATCTTCATGCTCTTTTTCTGTCCCAGACTCTGTTTTATCAGTTGGATTTGTTTGCTTCAGTAGGGAAAAAACCTGTTTTTACTATGCTGTATTCATATTAGAGAGTCAGTGCAGATATGCGTGAACTGTTTTTTGTCTGGCTTCCCAACTAATGGACTTGTATTCGGATGCCCTCATTGCCTGCAAGCATGTGCAACATTGTTGAAGACTATGAAGTGACAGAAATATACCTGTGTGTGGAATCCAGCTGCAAAATCCTTATTGCTAGCACTGACGAGCAAGACAAAATTTGGCCATTGGGGGCAGGGGCTGATCCCAGGCTGTCTCTGTAAGAGTGGCAGTTCAGAAAAATCATTGGTTTACTTGTAAGTCAAGCATGTAACTCTGGTGTCCCTGAAATATGCTAAGCCATGGCCATTTTTAGAGTTCCTTTTTAGAAGTCAGCTGCAGTTCAAGCCACCTCCACCACACTTTTTGTTCACAATGCCCTGGAAACTTTGCCCTGAAAGATACCAAACTAAGGAAAATCACATTTTCTTTTTGGTGATGTTTTTTCTTTGTCTCAAGTGTCATTTCCACTGCCAAATCTTGTTTAAATGTAAGTAGTCAGCATCCAAGTAATGAGCTACTAAGCAACAGGAATTTTAATGATGCCACTTGCCGCCTCCTCTTTCAAGAGGGCAAGTATGATAGAGCCCCTTCCTGACTGCATGGAAAGCTAATGACTGCCCCCTTTTCTCTTCGGAAGTGTGGAGCATGCCTGGACCAGTGTGTAAAACTAGAGTCTAGGGGTATCCTCCATGTGGTTAAAGAAGCATAATACGTGATTGCAGAGTCAAGTGATTTAGGGTCCAGGTTTAGATCTTCTAAAGACAGATACATATACATGCACACACTATATAAAAGGATTGTTATAAAGAGCTTTAAGGGAAACTTTCTCTTTGGTTATTTGTCACTTGGCTGCTGATGTTAGCCAGCCCCTGTAGTATCAGGGAAGTCTTATCTTGCAGTCAGGTGCTAGGCTTCTGTCTGGGAGTGAAAGACGAGAAACTGATCAGCCTTGTTTGGTTGCCAAGCTGAACAAAAAAGTACAAAACGCAGCAACCAATAGCACAGAATGCTTCAGCCAGTCTTCTTAGCAACGCGGATTGCCACGAGCACATCACAAGGGTTCTCTGCCCTCATCAGTGACTCCCCATTGAATACAGAATTATGTTCAAGGTCTCTGTCCAGATATAAAAAGCCCTCTATGGGATTTGCCCTAGCTACCTGAAAGCTTGTCTTCCTCCATGACCATGACCTTCTACAGCAGCTGTGCTTCTGCATTTAATTACGTGGGAGGATTCGGGTATTATGCCACCGATCCACCTCTGGCCCCGTGTGCCCCCCCTGCCTCTG
>NW_005842754.1:739909-749644 GCF_000455745.1 Alligator sinensis | reverse complement strand
CCGCCTCCCCTCCCCCTCTTCCCTCTCTTCCTGCTGCCTCCCCTTCTCTGCCAGCTGTTGTTGGACCAGGCGGTGGCGGGGGGCGCTGCCACTGGAAACCCCCTCCCCTTTCTGCTCCCCTTCCTCCACTCTTCCCCGCCATCTCCCCCCTCCCTGCCAGCTGTTGGGCGGGGGGAGAAACAGTGCGGCCGTTCCCTTGCCTCCTCTGTCCTGTAAAGCTCTGGGCCCTCGCAGCCAATCAACATGCACTGTCTTGGCAGAGCATACGCAGTTGACTTGGAATGTTATGGACAGACAGCCAGACTAAGGCTTTTATTATACAGTAAAAGCTGTGCTATCTGGCACTTTACTAACTGGCATGCTCTTTTAACTGTCATGCCGATCAACACAGGAAAAGCGAAACCAGAAGTCTCACCGTGGCACTTCCAGTTTCACTGAGTCCCATGGCCCAGGGCAAAGCAGCCTGTGTGGGGCCCCCCTCCCTGTCCCCTGGCACGCTGAAGCACCAGATGCGGCGGGAGGGACAGTGGCCTGAACAGGCGCCTCTCAGATAACGGGCAGTTTTGGTTAACTGGCACTCTACATTTCCCCTGGATGCCGGATAACACAGCTTTTACTGTATTAGAATTGGAGCGAGTTCAGTGGAAGGCAGTGAAAATGGAGAAGGGGCTGGGACACATGACTTCTGAGAGAAGCCTAAGGGAACTGGATTTATTTAGTTTGGAGAAGAGAAGACAGAGGGAATTTAGTAGCATCCTTCAACTACCTGAATAGTGGTTCCAAAGAGGATGGAGCTATACCAGGGGTGGGCAAAATACAGCATGCAGGCTGGATCTGGCCTACAGAGGGACTTTGTGGCCTGTGGCTAGTCCCTTGGTTTGTGCTGTCCAGCCCAAGGTGCATCCCGCCATTCCCTGGGCACACAGCAGGGCTGGGGTGGCTGTACAGCTGGACTGCCTTTCTAGGCAGCCCAGGTGGCGGCAGCTCCTTCCAGCTGCTGCTACACCCAGCCCCATGGTGTTGGCAGGAACCTGCGCACACAGCCCAACCCCAACCTGCCCTGCAGCTACTCTGGACTCTGCCTGACAGAGCGGACCAGCTCCAGACCAGCCAGAACCTGTGCTGAGCAGCAGCTTCTGCCCAGCTGGTGCCACTGCTCAGGCGTGGGGTGGGCTGAGTTTGGGACTGTGCATGAAGGTTTCAGCTGGTCCAAGTATGGGGCAAGTATGGAGCGGGTATAGGCCAGGGTCAGGGCTCGGGCTGTGCACTGTTGGCAGTGGTGGGGAGCAACCACAGGGCTCTCAGGCTCCAGGCTGTTACTGGGTGGGAGGGAGGATAGGTGAATGCTGACTGGCTTGTGGCAGCTCCACAAAACTCCTTATGTCACCTGCAGGCCCAAATAATTGCCCATCCATGAGCTATACTGTTCTCAGTAGTGGCAGATGACAGAACAAGGAGTAATGATCTCATGTTGCAGCAAAGGAATTTTAGGTTAGATATTAGGAAAAAACTTTTTTCACTAGGAGAATAGTAAAACACTGGAACAGGTTACCCAGAGAAGTTGTGGAATCTCCATCCTTGAAGGTTTTTAAGACTCGGCTAGACAAAGCCTTGGCTGGGATGATCTAGTTGGGGATGGTCCTGCTTTGAGCAGAGGGGTGGACTGGATGACCTCCTGAGGTCCCTTCCAACCCTAATTTTCTATGATTCTGTGACTCATGAATATTTTGGTAAGGATCCCTCTCCCCTCATCTGCCTTCCCTCTCCCCTTTCCAAATTGGGACCCTGACTCATCTGTGGTGCATGGGCAAGTGCTTGTGCCTTAAATCAAAATGGCCATCTTTTGGCTCATTATTTCTGCTAGGTTGAGCCAGGATAGAAGTCTGTCCCCATGCTGTACAATTAGGAAGCTGAGGAGATTTCTTTGGCAAGCTCCAAGGCACCTATGGGTAGGAAGCTGAACTCCAGGCCTGGGGGCTCTCCAGCATCTGATGAAGCTCTGTAGCTTAAAAAGCAACTCCTCTCTGATGAGCCATGAGTGGCTCAATGTGTCTCAGTTCTTGGCAGGGTCCTTCAGCCCAAGAATGCAGGCACCATTGTGGTGGATTTAGGGCACATAGACATGGATTCACTGGGACTCCATAAATGCTATTACAGTTGCTGTTCTTTCCTTTCCATCTCAAACGTCTTGTTCCTTCCATATTCTCCATATGCCACAGAAAATCAGTAAGAGCTTCTCTGCTCCCAGGATCTAAATCTCCGTCTAAGGAAAATATATAGGCAAAATCTGTTACAAAAAGATAGATTTCATAGATTTTCATAGACATCAGGGCTGGAAGGGACCTCGGAAGATCATCGAGTCCAGCCCCCCGCCCAAAGGGCAGGAAGTCAGCTGGGGTCATAGGATCCCAGCAAGATAAGCATCCAGTTTCATCTTGAAGGTGTTCAATGAAGGCGCTTGAACCACCTCCGGTGGCAGGCTGTTCCAGACCTTGGGGGCTCAGACAGTAAAGAAGTTCTTCCTTATGTCCAGCCTGAAACGATCTTGAAGTAGTTTGTGACCATTCAACCTCGTCATCCCTTGGGGCGCTCTGGTGAACAAACGTTCCCCCAGATGCTGGTGGTCACCCCTGATAAACTTGTAGGTGGCCATCAGATCACCCCTGAGCCTGCGCCTTTTCAGGCTAAAGAGCCCCAGGGCTCTCAGCCTGTCATCGTAGGGTCTGCTTCCCTGACCTCTGATCATGCGCGTGGCTCTTCTCTGGACTCTCTCAAGCTTCTCCACATCCTTTTTGAATTGTGGAGCCCAAAACTGGACACAGTACTCCAGCTGCGGCCTCACTAAGGCCGAGTACAGGGGGAGAATGACGTCCCGGGATTTGCTTGAGAGCAAAAATAAAAATGTTTGTGCACTCCCTGCTCCTCCATTGCAGAAATCTATTTTAATCCGTTTTTAAAAACACACTTATTCTCTAAAGCAATTGGCTCCAAAATGTGGTACCTCTACTTTTGCTATTTACACACTCTCCTTTTTCATCCCTAAAGCTATTTCTTTCGGATTTGGGGGTTCCCAGTTCCTGTCATCTTGCTTTAGTTCAATCTATTCTAGATGGAGCTTTACCTGACGATTGCCTAAAAACGAGGCGCTGAACGCCGCTGCTTAGCGGCGTTCCTGTCAGAGAGTGCATTTTGCACGGGTTCTGTGATTTGGATTGACATACCACTTGTTTCTGTATAAATATGAACTCGCCATTTTCTCAACCTCCTGAAACCCTCAATATTTTGGATCTTGGAAATGGCCCGTCTCCTTATATGGTACTGGAGCAGCCGCTAAAGTTAGAGAGAGAGTTTTGCTAAAAGCTCTTTCCATTCTGGTGTTAGAAAGGAAAAAGGAGAATTGGCAATTGGGAAATTCAAGTGCAACTGCTTTCTCCGCTTGGTTCAGTAGAGGCAGAGTTGCTTGCTGGCATTCAGAACTCACTCTCTATTCTCCAAATAGTTTTGAAAAATAACAGGGTTCAGAAGGATGCCAAGGTGGGCTAAGTGGAGAAACGTGAATGTAGTGGGTAGGGTGCGTGAGAAAGTCTGTTACTAGAAATGGATTTACCCTGATCTTGCAAGCTGCTCTGCAAGGGGGGATTCCTGCCCTGCAGGAAATCAATGGGGTCTGTGGGATGGAAGGGACAACCCAGCTTTTGGCATATTTTCCATACTCTATGGACCCCTGGATTTGCAGTTTAGTACATCTACACAAACAGCCATCTATCTTATTCTCATCCTTCTAGAACCACATGAAGGCTGTCACTCCAGCTCATATGTTATTCAGAGTTAATTCCCCCCCCAATTACTACACCCCACAACAGAGCCATCAGCATTCCCGGATCTTACAGCTGCACCTCCAGAAATGTAATATCTCTCATCCAATGCACCAAATGCCCTGATGGAAAATACGTAGGAGAGACCAAACAACAACTGCGCACCAGAATGAATGCACACTGGAAATATATCAGACAGGAATACCCAATTACCTGTGGGGGCACATTTCTCCAATCTCTCTCCAATCTCTCAGTCCTGATCCTCAAAGGAAACTTACACAACACTTGCCAGAGACGAACCTATGAACTGCACTTCATCAACCTCCTGGATACTAAAAATCATGGACTAAATATAGACATTGGATTTATGACACATTATAATCTGCCTGACATCTGACTCCCCAGGTATCTCTCCACTTTCATCCCCCCCCCTGCCTGTCTCTCACCCATTCACTCCTCAATCTACATTTTCACTGACTACCTGTCTTGTATGCAGACCAGACCAGCCGCTGGCTTCTTTACTTTTCATTCCATCCAGGAAGAGCATACACCAACTGCTGAAACTTCCTTAGCCTGACGAAGCGTTTTTGAACCCGAAAGCTTGCTTAATAACTATTCTCCAACTATTTGGGTTGGTCTAATAAAAGATATCATATTCACCCAAGGAACCTTGTCTGTCTAGATTGTTGCACTTTTTTTGCCCTGTCCCAAGGCTTTCAGTTTCTGGTATGGCAGATTTTTCTGTATTGGTAACACTGAAACACATCCTCAGAGTTGTGGGGAAGAAAGAGGTTTGTGTAACTGAAGCTTTTAACAGGGAAGCAAGGGGGAGATAGGAAGGGATTGTGGGAATAGCAAATTAGCTGGAATCTCAGATTAATCAAGAGTTATGTAATTAGCAACATTGGGATTTAAATTGCCACTGTCGGATTTAACCTCCCAATTGAGATGAATGGAGTAATTTGCACTTCAGTTGGATCTATCTTTTCAGGCTTTTCTCCATACTCATAAAAATAATGATGATTATAATCAGCCCGTGTTTCCAAAGGTTGGGAAGAGTAACCATCTTGGGTAGGAACTTACATTTTTAAATGCAGCATGGACTGTGGAGCACAATCCTATGTCAGAGGGAGGAGATTTCTGCAAATTCCCTGGCTGCAGAGTTGCAGAGGCCATGGGATTTTGCCACTGGCTGCTAGAGTATGGGGAGATCCTGTTCATGGAGTGGATGTGCGCTTGTGCTCTCCCTGAGAATTAGATCCGTCTCCCAAGTTTGTTTTTGTTTCTAAATCTTCAGCTGATGAGTGGTTCCAGGTTTTCACCTCTTGGCATTCAGGCTGTTCAGTTCTCAGGGATGCCACTGCACAGCAGGTGTGACGTGACTGTATCCAAGGGCTTTGGCTACTATCGGTGTCCTTTACTGCTTAAAAAAGGCATGCTGGACTGAATGTACTCAGACTTGGCTAATGCTTGGCTAGGAGACCATCTGGGACACCTGGCTGCCCTGGCACAAGCAGAGGAGTCATACTCAAATGCAAACAGGGGAATGAATGAGTGGGTGGAAAGACTTCATTCTTCTCTTTTGTGGTCACTGAGCTGCTGGACAAGAATCAGAAACGTGTCCTTGTTGCAGTCACAAATGTTCTTGTTATTTACTCTCGTGCTATTCCTTTGCGAGCCATGCAGCCTTCCCAATGAGCTTTCCTTGTTCTCACTCTGAGTACTCTGAAGAATGGTGTTTCTTTGTTCTCTGCTAAGATTCTGGCAGGTATTGTGACTTCCGAGACATGGCCATGGGCTGCAATGTAGGGTGCCAGATTCTGTTTGAAAGGGTGCAGATTGCACTGGTCTGCTTTCTCATGATTGCATTTCTTAATGAATGTTTGTGTTGTGAACCAATTTCTAGCTACCCTGCCCTTCTGGGGGATTAGGTATTGTCCTTTATGAAGATAGTGCATTTTGTTTTAATGGCACCAGCCAGATACCTCAATAAAATGGTACCAGGCAGGCCAAAGAGATGTTTAATCGGCACCAGTTCCAGTGGCAGTTAGAACTCACCACTAAATTCACAATGATACCTAGTAATAACAGAGCAGAGACAGCCGTGCCACAGAGCCCTCTTGCCTTGATGTGGTTAGTGGGTGCATTTAGTTTTAGACACTTAAACTGGAGAGTGGGCCTTTCTAGGAGAAAGGCCAGTAAAGAAAATCTGAACTTGGATTAAAAGGAGGATTAAAAAGTGAATATTTGTTTTGGCATGTCAAGCTCAGCCCCGCAGGAGACCGCAGTGTGGAGACAAGGAAGTACGTGCCATCTTTTCACCAACAGGAACATATCGTGCTAAGAGACTTAACTCTTTCTTTTGTCCCCCTGCAATTTAGTAATTTATTGCACTGCATTGCAGCATGATGCATGGTTCACGGTGGCATTGCTGCTATCCGAGAGCAGCAAATTCAGCTTCTTCCTGGGGGGTGGATTTTTTGTGGTTACAGGCATTTCCCACCCATTGGCTTTGTCTGAGGGCAACTGTTTTCCACTCTGAACCTGGTCTATATCATGTATCTGTTTCATGAGCAAGGCCCAATGGCAAGTAAAGTGAGGTTCCTTGGACCTTCCCTGGGCAAGGGGCAGTGGAATAGCCACTAACCCTCAATGAATTACTGTTAATGTCCTTTGGATTCTGATGAGGTTCTGCTCAGAAGTATGTGGCTTTGCCTCTATTTGTGAAAAAGGTTTGCAGCATGGAAGGTATGGAGTAAGTTGAGATCCAAAATAATATGGTGCAGCAGGATGAAAGTATATACTGAATCCAAGACTCCTTTGGTAGTTCATTGAAATTAATGTATTGGGGGGAGGTTAGAGGGAAGATGGTGGCATGGAGCCTCCTTTTGATGTTTTTTTGTCGTGGCTTTATTTGGTGTTCGTGTAAATGAAGGATTAATAGCAGTAGTCAGAATCTGTCACAGCAGTGATGAGATGAAGCACTGCGCAAATTTCCCCTGTTGTGCTGTCAAGGCAAATCAGTCTTGACTGTTGCTGCCTCAGTGTTCCTCTCTGGGCCCTGACATCAAGCTCAGGGAGTGGCTGCCCCTTCCTGGCCTATGCAACCCCCAAGGATCTTACTTGATCAGAGACTGATATGGTGACAACTAGTTTGATACTTCTGTGAAATGAACAAACTTCTCTAGGGATTAGGGCTGAGAAACTACTAAACTCATCTCACTCAGCAGGATACATTCTTATTTATTTTTTGAGGAAAGGGTTTAATGAAATAAAACCAGAGACTTTTACAGTACAGCAGGTGAAATCTCCAGTAGCATAAACAGATCAATAAACTGATTTGTGTTTGCTGACCAGAAGAGATTTCTAATTACAAGCACTCCATATTCCTGGTTCCTGATGGAACAGAGTAATTGGAAGGATAAGAAATCCAATTCACTTTTGTTTGGAGTTTGTTTTTGTTTAGTTTAATTTAACTGAGCTAGCGAAGCAAACTTCTCTGGAGGTTGAGGTTGATTATTTTCTCCCAGTTTCCTATGAATGCCAGCTGCCTATTCAAAGATTATGAAGTTGCTGGCAGATTTCTTTAGTCAAATGCTAAATATTCATATGTTCCACCTTCAAAAATGACCAGGTTCCTGGTAGTGTTCTAAAATGTTTGCCTGTGATCCATCCAAATTCTCTGGTCTACATAGGGCAAATGCAAATTTGCAAATTATTAGAGTAATTAATTTGAATATCCTTCTTTGATAAGCCCCAGGCCAGCAACTGTATGTCATTTGCCTTTAAAGTGAAAGAGTTGTGAGAATGTTTGTGTTGCTATTGCTACAGTTCCAAGGGCTCTTTTCTGAGAGGAAAGAGTAGATGCCTCCATACTGACGAGGAATCTGCCTTCTGATGGCAGGAGACATCTTGAAGATGATGTAGACAAGATCCACAGTGGATAGCGGACCTGCTTCTTAGTAGATAGTGGGCTCATGATTACATACATGGCACCATAGCTTTAAAAAGTGATAGCAAAGCTGTTGACAGATAAAATGGAACATTAAATCTGGAACTAATTGGTGCCTTTCCACACGAAATTGCTGGAACCAGGGTAAAAAACGTTCAGCTAGAAAAGGTCTGTTGGGGTTGTGCCACTTAAAGGAAAAAAGATAAACATGCAAAACTTCTGTTGTTAAGTAAAACTGGGTTGTGGCAAATGGTTCCAGCATGGGGGTGTTGAAGTGGAGATGCTCCTTTTGGAATGGGAAACGAAGGACATCAAGTTGCTGGGTGCATTTGGTCATCCATGTAAAGATAGTTGAGAGAACAAATCAGGGTTTCACTGTGAAAATAACTTTTACAATAAAAGGAGAAATAAACTGCAGCATAGACAAAGGGGACAAGTTGCATGCATCTGCAAAAGAAAAAAAAGTAAGTGATTGAAAGGGGACAAGCTGAGCCAGATGAGGGATCAATCAATTGGCAAATTAATCTGACCTTGTTGTAGCTTAAATCAGGGCTGTCCAATTTCTGAACAGTGGGGGGTCATATGCCCCACAGGCTGCCAACCCCCAGGCTGCACACCTAGCGGGTGCTCCCCCTGCCCCCTTTGCCTCAGAAGCAGCTCAGCTTCTCTCCAACTGCATGAGCAGCTCAACCTTTCTCTTGGCCATCTATGCAGCTCAAGCAAACCAATCCCTCTTTTACCATACAAGCAGTCTGGATCTCCCTTTGCTGGACTGCAGTGCCCTCCTGCTGCCTAGCCCTGTCTTGTCCCCAGGAGTGTGGGCAGGAAGCCGAAGCCAGAGGAGAGGAGAAGAGCCAGGAGGTCCTACCTACTGCACCAGCTGAAACTATGGGAGAGCAGGAGCCTGGGGGCCACATTTCGACTCCTTGCAGGCTCCCAGTTGGGTGTCTCTGGCTTAAAATGAAGTGAAACTTCAAGTGCTGTGGACAGTAATTAGTGAAACTGATATTGAAGGAAAATTGGTTTAGAATATCCACCAGGAATATTTTAATACCTAGGACAAACCTGACACGTCTAAAAATAAATTGTACAATATAGTGCATTTTTATTAACAGTCCATGGCTGGTTCACCTTCTCTACTATTTATAGTCAGCCTTGCCCAAAGTGGGATTTAGGATCAGTAGAGGCATGAGACTTTATTCCTTTATGGCAGAGGCTGATTGTGAAATAAACTATCACATGAACAGATCAGCAGTGTCTAGGTTCTTTAGGGTGATGCTGGTTACCTGATTGCAGGTCTTGTTCCCAGAGTTCTAGGCAAATGTTGAATGGGTCCTTAAGCTTTTCTATCCGTTATAGCTAGGGGTGCACTGATAGAGATTTTTGGCGCCAATACCGATAGCTGATTTTTAAGGAGGCATAGCGGGATACCAATCCGATTTCTGATACAGCTGCGTGTAGCTAGTAAGTGTGTTGTGGTGGAAGGGGGAGGGAAGGGGCATGGGGGTGCAGATCAAGGCCCCTGGGGTGAGGGAAGGAGTGGGGCTGGGACTGGGGCAGATGTTGCCCGGCTGGGGCTGGGACTGGGGCAGACACTGGCCGGCTGGGGCAGGGCGTGGGATGGAACTGCGGCTTGTCCGGGTGGATGTAGGGAGGGGTAGAGGTTGGCTAATGTTGTTGCTAATGTCATTGGGAGGGTATGGGGGGGCATGTCCCTCCCGGATCAGCACAGGGTGTGGGCAGGGTGGGCTGCAGCTGCAGGCTGGGGCTGGAGCCAGGGCAGTGCCAGGTAGGTGGCTACAGGGGGTGGGGGGGCTGCAGCCACCCCAGAAATTGCCATAGGCACCCCATAGCTACCCTCCCTGCACCACCGCTGCTTACCCCACGCAGATCTGGGGGCACCCCCCCTCCTCCCATGTCCTCCTGGACGAACAGCAGTGGGAGCCACCTGACAAGTGGGCAAGTGCC
>NW_005842754.1:735673-739899 GCF_000455745.1 Alligator sinensis | reverse complement strand
AAGAGCGGCGCACAGCAGCAGGAGTCGCCCCCTCTTGCCATCCCCACACCCCCCAGAGGAGCTGTGGCACCGCCTCACTTCCTCACCATGGGTGCCTTGATCTGCACCCCTCCTCTCCCTGCCCCTCTTCTCCCCTTCCACCACACGCGACTTACCAGCTGCACACCGTTCTCCATGCTGCTGGCTGGGCTCCTCACTGCCTGTGTGCTGCGCTGTGGCTGTGCCGATGCACGGGCCATTTATCAGCCAAATTATCAGCCACATCAGGCCAATTTTCTTTATATCGGTGCCAATCTGATATCGGACCAATGTATCGGTGCACCTCTAGTTATAGCATCCCTCCTGTATTAAACTAGATTTGTCTATTTCATTGTTTCAGCACATCTCTTTCTCATTATATTTAGGTCTGTCTGTCTGGTTGGTGCTCAATGGCATGGGTGACAAACCATGTGGAAAGGCCTTTAAAAACCAAGAAAATACAAAGTTTTTACAAAATATGTTTAAACTTACAGCTGAACCCACTCCAGCAAGCTTATTCTTGAATGTGAAAAGAAAAGTGCTGGTTTTGCTTATAAGCATATTTATTGTACAGACTAGCTGGATGAAACCAGGCATTCTGCTTCTTTCCTACAAAGGAGAATCCAACTGTTTACACTACTGAGAATAGCTGATGCAGTCAAAACTATAATCAGTTAATTAAACTTTCCAGACTCAAAGCATTTTCTTTGGGAATCTGCATTTTTAGTTGTTTAACATGGTTCAACTCGTGAGCATCTGTACCAATAGACAAATTGTAGGGTCTTCCTCTGTCAATGTGAATTCAGCTTGATCAGTGGTCAAATTGTATCTTTAATGTAATAAGGTGAATCAGTGGTTTCTAAAATTGTTTCTTGTTTTAAATCCAGGCAGTGTACCAAAAGTTTGCTTATCAGGAAGGCAGTTGTCTTGGCCCACAATAACAAATGGTCTTTTATTGTAGCCAGTTAAGATTTGTTTCTTGAATGAAAGAGAGTGTGTGTGTGTGTGTGTGTGTGTGTGTGTGTGTGTGTGTGTGTGTGTGTGTGTGGGGTGGTGGTGGGGGGGGGTTGTTGTTTGTTTTTTTTTATGGCGTTTCCCAGTCACTGACCATCAGCAAAAACAGCTTTCTGCCACCTGTTCCTGAGATACTGTCACTTGTATTTGACAGTTTCCAAAAACACAGAGTTTGTTTTCACCCGAGGCATACCTATTGCTTCTGTCAAAGATATTTCTGAATGTAGACTCTGGGGTGTTTCACACCTCTGGATCAGGTACCTGATTCTCATCAGCAGGTGGTTCTTGACAGCCTGGTATTGAAGTGGTATGGGCTTAAACCAGTTTAACTAGATCAGTGGCACCCAAACTACCAGTCCTGAGGGGTCAGTCCACAGGCCAGATCCTGCTTTGGGTAGGTTCATGGGTATGATCCAGCATGCTGAACTGGCCCTGTACACTCAGATCCCTCTGGACACTAGTGTGCAGGGCTGTATTATCCCCACAGGTCCAGAAACTTTGCAGTAGGAGAACAGCAGTTAATGATGCCACCACTGGCATATTTATGAATTCTTGGGCAGCCAGATGATAGCTCCGTGGGCTAGTTCTGGTCCATGGGCTGGTACTTGAGCATCCTGAACCAGATTGATTCTTAGGGATTTGGGTAAACCTATGCCATTCCTGTATGTGGATGAGGCCCAAGTTTCCCATCTAGAAAATAGGGTTAACAATACTTCCTTTCTCCCATCCTGTAACTCTGTCAGGTCTTATTTGCTGTTTGTGTTTCTTTATTTTGTGTTTATACAGTGCCTAAAAGGCCATTTGTTTGGAGCCTCTGGGCAATACTGGAATATGAATAATAGTTTTTAAAGAAGCCTTATTTAACCTCCTATACCCTGGACAAGCCCTTAGGATATTCTCATTTATGGATTGTGCCTTAGATGTTGTTTTGTGCAGCCCACAGCTACGGCTAAAACATATTCTTTCTCATGGTCTTTAGAGTCTGTTGACATTAGGGATTTTTGCTTATAGCTGTACCACTGCAAATACCCTGGATGTGGGCAGACACTGAGGCTTTTGTATCTTAATCACACACACGATGCAAGCCCTGTATTAATTTTCATGTCTAGGAAGATTGCAAGTTACAAAACCAACGTTTTAACCTTTTCTTAAGTGTTGGAGATTTTAGATTACTTGCAAAACAGCTATTTAATTGAGACTGTATTCAGCCCAAACAGAGGAGCAGTGCAGGTAAAAAGTAATAAAGGCCTCCTTTCAGTCCTGTGATAGGTGGGTGATAGCCTGCTTCAGCCTGGAGATTTGCCTGTCCCTAGTACATGTACATGAAGAAAAATAGGATTGAAGGGAGGAGCACCAGTTGAGCAGGAGGCAGTGGAGATGGCATCAGATAAATAGGCAAAACCAAATTTATGACCCTGTCCGAATTTCTTTTGGGTTTTCACACATTAGATCCATACGTGAAATGTGAAAGGCAAGAAAAAAGGAAATAGAACACAAAACACCAGAAGTGGAGACAAAGCTGCCCCCAACCCTTCCCTTTCCAGCTTTGGGTTACACTTAATTCATCAGCACTTGGAAAAGTGCACTGACTCTAAGCACAGTTCCAGTATTTTCTATTATATTAAACCCAATAGTCAGAACTTATATAAAAAAAAAAAGCAACCTTGAATGGGATCTTGGAAGCAGACAGAAGACACCTTCATCGTCATGTAAGAGGCTTTATTTTTACTTTTATTTTTTAATATGTACATCAACAACAGATAGTTAGGAATATGTGCATTGGCCTAGTTACTATGATTGTATCCAGCCCTTTGTCTAGCGGGTTTTAAATAATTACATGCTAGGCTCTGGTCAGACAGTTTTTGAGTAGTTCTGTATATTCATCCATCTCGTACAAAGCATCAGTACCATAATGATGGAGGCTACACACAACCCTGAGGCAGAGAAAAGACATGGTTTCAGAAATCTGTCTCTTGGGGGGTAGAATCTATACTTCTCTTTCCTATGCCATGCTCTGTTATTCACCAGGCTCATTGCTTTTCCCACCCTGTTGCACTATAATCTTTGCTTATAACTTTTTTCTGCACCTTCCACTACCTGTGCCCTTAGCTTTCCATTCCCCGAGGAAGGCTCAGAAGTGTTGCTTCAGTGCCAATACAGTATTTTTTCTTAAATAAAAATGACTATATATTTATTGCAGGGGTGGGCAAAATACAGCCCACGGGCCAGATCCAGCCTGCCAGGCCATTCTATTCGGCCCGTGGGGCCCTTAAAAAATTTAGAAAATTAATATTTGTCTGCTCCTAGCTGCCTGTCAAAATGGCAGGAGCCAGGGTCAGTAGGACCCAAGGGGAGCCAGCAGGAGCCAGCAACAAGGCCGGCCTGGCACCTCTATTAACCACCCGTTGGTTGAAATATGTTCAGATCAACTATTTGTCCTAGTACTTGAAAAAGAAACAAATTTGTAAACATCATGAACCACCAGTGAACAGAAAAAAATGCTCGATTTACAGGAAGAATCATTCACAGTAGATAATTCAGCTACCCCCACTGATGAAGTTTCCATACTAGCATTTAATTATTGGGCTGTGTCAAGTGAGAGAAGATGAATTTCTGTGGAGCTGGGAATCTGAGTCTGCCGAAAGATAATGTTTTTTCTCAGAGTCTACTTGGAAATGTGAAGCTCTGAGCAGAAAGTCAGGTTAAAGTAGTGAATGGACATTGCTCAGGACCATCTGAAATGTACATTCTTGTGCTGTAAAGGAAACTGTTCTTCTGAAACCACATAATGAAAAAATTAAGCCAGACCTAGAGCAACAGTATGTCATGTAGAGATAAAAGGCCAGATCTTCAGTGTCAGCTGGTCAAGTTCTATTGAAATCGCTGGAGCTATGCTGGCTTACACCAGCTGAAAACCAGTTTGAAATGTGTTGATGGCAAAGCCAGGTGGCCTGCAATAGCAGAGGAGCAGTGTTTAAGATTGAGCACAAGCCTTTAGTTGTGTGTGAACTGGGGCTCAGAGTCTGGCACATGTGGAAATGGAGCATTGATCATCTGTACTAAGTCTAGGAATCTGGCTTGGAGGCTCTGAAGGTAGTTGCATCTCGTGCTCTTTGGCCTGACACTAAGATAGATATAACTTGGGGATGTGAGGACAAATGGATGAGTAAAAGGGGCCATGATGGAAAGGAGAG
>NW_005842754.1:722573-735663 GCF_000455745.1 Alligator sinensis | reverse complement strand
TTCATTAAAGTTGCATTGGAATGCTTTGTTCTAATTGTTTCCTTTTTGTTTTTCAGCCCTGGCCCAGTGTATCCAATCTGGCCAAGGACTTTATTGATCGCTTGCTCACCGTGGATCCCAGTGACAGGATGACAGCCCTTCAAGCCTTGAAGCATCCATGGGTGGTCAGCATGGCAGCCTCTTCATCCATGAAGAACTTGCACCGCTCCATCTCTCAGAACCTCCTCAAGCGGGCGTCCTCTCGCTGCCAAAGCACCAAGTCTGCCCAGTCCACCCGCTCTAGCCGCTCCACCAAATCCAATAAGTCACGGCGTGTGCGGGAACGGGAGCTCCGGGAGCTCAACCTACGCTACCAGCAGCAATACAATGGCTGAGAACTTTGCAATGAACAGCCAGAAGTCTTCCCAGGTGCACTTCCCCCGGCATGGGTGTGCAGCAGTCTACACCTCGCACTTGGTGTGGATAACACCAGGGCTTCTCGCTCTCCTCCTCCAGGAGTGCCCCTCTGTGCCCACTGAGCATGGAGGAGATAGGGCTTTCTGGTGGCCACTGCATTCCTGTCACCACCCCTGAGTGCTTCTTGCTCAGGTGGATTGTGTTACAGAGCCAAATGCAGAAAGTGGAGTTGTGAGAACCTTCCCTGTACTCAGTCAGGAACAGAGAAGGTCAAAGTCCAAGTGCCTTGAGCAGTGAGTAATAAAGGAGCCACTTAAGAAGAGTCCCCTCCTTAACCCAGGAGTTTGGCTGCCTATAGTTATTTATTAATTCCAGACCATTATGTTTCTTTCTCTCTTTCTCTCAATATATATATTATACTTTTTAAAACTATTTATATCGCACTCCATGATGCCTTTCTATTGATGCTGGAGTGAGTCACAGCAATTCCTGTCCTAGCTGTGTGTGTGACTCAGCTGCAAACTAGGTCCCTGCTCCTCATCCTACTGCAGCACCAAGGAAACACCAGGCAGCACTTTTCAATGAGGATCATGAAGTAGAGAGGTTTCCCCTGAGGGTCTCCATCATTGGGACAGCGTCACAGGGTTACTCATGTTGTTTAAGGATTGATGTGCAAATTGGAAAGCGGGATGTCCTGAAGTGCTCGCCATCTGCAGTCACATTTCCCTGTGTTCTGATTTGAAGGTTTCTGGTTGTGCGGAGGGGAGGGGATAAGAATCCATCTGGAGAAAACTGTTTAGCAGGACATGAAGCTTGGTTTAGGTAAAGCATTTTTTAAAGCCCTTGGCTCCATTCCTGAGTCTCCACTCAGGGAGTTCCCCTTCCCCTAACAAAGGAGGTTGCTTTGGATGTGTTTTGAGGCAAAAAAGTCAAGAGCAAATAGAAGCAAAGGATCATTATCAGTATGTAGAATGGATGTCCGCAGAGACAAACTTGAGTTTCTTCTGGAGGCTGTGGCTTGTCTCTTTGGATTCTTCAACCTAACATGTAGTATCATGCAGCCTGCACACCACTGGTTAGAGCTCTGCCACTTTGCCAGGCCAAATCTGGCTGCCTCAGGCATTACATGCTGTCTCCTATGCCGCTGTGCTTATTATAATTCACTGGAAGGACTGGCATACTCTGCATTCCAGCCCAAACTTTGTGAAAGATTAGATTGTACACAAATGAACTGGAGTTGAGCAGTGTTTGCTACAGATAAGGAGGAGAAACAGTCTGTCGATATAGAGCCCTAGAGTGTCTACCATGGTCACACAGTGCTGTAGCAGTCAGGAACCACTATTCCAGGGGCTTCCTCCAGCATTGTCAGAAACAACCTTTGAGTTAGCTTGTGTGTGATGTTCACCACCTGATTGATGGCATTTGCTAGGAGCTAATGACCAGCCATAAAGAACTGGATGCGTTTCAGATTGGACTGCGGTGTTCACCTTACAGCTGCACAGTGTGAACAATCTCCAGATTCTCTGGACTGGGCTGGAGGATTACTCTTTTCTAGTTTGTAGCCAGAGGTGCTGACACTGTACCCACAGAGGAAGGGTGGCCACATCAGTTTAGTGCAGAAACCCTTTTTCACCCAGTTTGTTTTACCAACATAAACAAGGCTACAAACATCTTGTTGGGGCTATGAGGGGAGGAAGAGACCCAGAGCCTGTGTTGACTGCCAGCTGCAGCCCTTTGGCCAGTGAATAGTGAAGCATTACCATATTTCCTTGCATACCACACTCACCTTTCTCCCAGAAATCAGTACTCCAAAATTGGGGTGTGCATCTTAAGTGGAGAAGTTGATTTGTGTGCCAGTGTGGAAGCATGGAGATGCTATAATGGCTGCCATGCCTCTCTCCCTCTTGGCCCTAGAAAGAGAGGGACAGAATTCAGTCTTCAGGGTCAGAGCTACTGTTTTAACCCTTACACAGCTGCTGCCAATTTGGCAACATCCATGAGAGTGTTAAAACACTGGCTTTTGCTGATGATGAAGAGTGTACTCTGCCCATACAGGAAGGACTCTGCCATGATTTTGGAAGAAACATTTTTCTTCATTCTGCCCTCCCAAAGTAAGGTGTGTGTCTTTTTTTTTTTTTTTTGGGGGGGGCAGGGCAGGGCAGGGCAGGGCAGGGCAGGGTGCAGCATGCAAGGAAGTATGATGTCAACAGCTTCAGAGGCAGGAGACTGTGTATCCTGTTTGCAATGCTGTGAGGATGGAAGAAGTTTAGCATTAGGGCAGGCGGGGGGTGCAGTTTTTTCCCACTGCTTAACCAGCTGATTCCTGGGATGTCCAGCTCCTACTGGAACCTGGTTTTCCCCAACTGCACTCTGGGGAGTAGGGATGGTAAAGTGGATGGGGAGGGTGGTGCAGAGGTGAGGTAGCTGGAGAATGCTCAGCCCCTTGTGTCAGTGTCATTTAAGTGTTCTTTACAAACTTGTCATTCTTAAGCCCTTATTTTCCTACAACCTTCCCTCCTCAGAATAGCTATGCTGCTGCTGCCTCCGAGCATAACAGTCCCACTACTCCAAGTGCATTTCTTCATAAGTCTTCTGAAAGACAAGGAAGAGTCTGCTACTTTTAAATCTGCATTGCCTCTGACTTTCTGTATCATCCCTAAAACTAACCTATATGTGTTAACTGACTTATCAAAAGCACTGTCACTTTTAGATTTCCAGACTCAAAAAGATATTTTCTTTGGTTGTAGTTTATCTTTCTTTAATCTTGATGTTTCCATTATAGGGAATTAGAGAAACTACAGACTAGATGCATTTGAGAAGCTCTCGGCACTTTGATCCCAGAGGTGGCTTTACTGTAACCAGCAAGTCACAGCAGTAAGCAATAGGCAGTAACTGGAATGCTGTACACCTCAAGGAATGAGGTGGTGAGATGCTCACCTAATAGAGCTTCTGTGTTTAAACCTTTACATATAACAGTCTTCTAAAAAGTTAAGGCTACAGATGTTGACTCCTTGATTCAGATTCTCTAGGCAATTTCCCAAAGTCATGTAGGGAGTCTTAAAGAAGGAAACCTAAACCCAGGTCTTTAGAGTTCCAGGTCACTGCCTTAACCACAAGCCCTTCCAATTGCCTTCTCTTGCACTTCTTTATAATATGCAAAGCTGAAAAGAAGGTCAGAAAACCAGGTATGCAGCTTTGCTCTAATTGCACTTGTTCCCTCCCTGTCATAATTCCTGAATGGGACAGAACATTCAGAAACTACTTTTGTCCCTAGGAGAAAGGTCCCTCTTTATTAACACTATTACTTTTTGGAGCATCACAACTGTAGAGCCATGGTCATGACAATTGAATTATGTGATGTGTCATCAGGAAGTGTCCCATGTGACATCATTCACAGGAGTCACAGAGCTTCATGTATGTTGTAGAACAAGAAGTTTTCATGGAGATCTTATCACTGCACTGACCCATGCTGGTTCTCGGTGACTCACTGTGGCTCCTGAAAGGTCTGTCTGAGGAGTGACAGGAGCATTCATGTGTGAATAGCACTGTATTTGCCTACCCCATTCAGTTCACGGGGGCTTGCTGTACTCTAGAGGCTTCACTTTAATCTGATTAATATTGTGGGAGAGACAGACAGGTCACCCTTGTAGTGGCTCTGGGCTTTTCTGTGAGCTTGTGTAGCAGGCTGCAGGGGGTCCAGCCCCAGCATCTGACATGCTCTGATGGTCTAAGTTGCCTACTTTTGTTCTCCAGCATCCCTCACCTCCTGTCTTGCCTGGCACAATTTTGGTGTTAATGATATGCTTGCGGGGCTGCCCTTAAAGGCCAGAGCAACCTCTTCCTTGGTGCCAACCCTCTTGGCCATGTCACTAGGGCTTCTTCACCCCAAACTTAGTTCTGGTTCTACACTTCTCTAGGGATACATCCCATTTAAGACAGGCCCCAGGGTTGCTCTGCCTTGCCCTTCACAATGGTGGTCTTGCAGACCCTAAGTGAGTCCCACGTAGCCTTTTTAACTGTGCCTTAGGAATTATAATCGTGGCCTCCAGCCATGCCTTGTAGATATTACTTGGATGTCATTTACTGGATATTGTGTATCCTTTGGAGCACCCAACAAAGATCTCAATTATGTGTATGCACTTGGTGAAGTTCTTTGTATACTCCTTTCACTTTTTGTCATGCTGGGGTTTGGTTCACCCTTTCCTTGTTCTAATTGGATTGTCTGTAACACTTGCTCCTAGGCAGTGACCACCTGTAAGCAATCATGATCATACAGGAGTTGTGTCTAAGCTCACCCTGGAATCTCAAGTAACCTTGTATCTCTGCATGTCCTTTACTGCCCTGCTCCACAGGAGAGGCTCATAGAACCCTTATCCTTTGAGTTCCCTTTCCAGGGAGTAGTTAGCTTTGTGTGTGGCACATTTTCAGATGGAGTCACTTATGGAGCCATTTGTACACTGTGCACTGTAGAGATCCTTTGGTTTCATCTCGTTCCCATTGACATCTCAGTCCTTTCTGTTGTGATTTGAGACTCGCTTCATGTCTTCAGAAGTGCCTCATGTTTTTAGTTTTGCAGGTAAATTCTCCCCAGATTTCCCTAAGGGTCCTCAGGTACATTTTTACAAGACATGATGACTCTTAACTGTGGTTCTTGACTTGTCTCGTGGGTTCTTGACGTGTTCCAACCCAGTATGACATTTAAAAACTTGTTTGGGTGTAAATTACTCTCATTAAAAGCCCAAATAATTATGTTGCCCAGAGTGAGGTCTGAATCTCGCTTTTCTGTGGAAGACTTGGAACACATTGTACCTGGAGAAAAATCTCCTCAGTGAATGAAAACTTTCATAATTTTTTATGATACTGAAACATAACTAAAGTTAGAGTGCTACCTAGTGGCAGATTGCAGGATCTTTGTTTCCAGGTATAATATTTTATTTCCACATTATTTTTCAATGAGATCCCCTAGTGTGAGGAATATCTTCTGTGTGGTATGCTGGGATTTTGTTGGTCTTGAAAAGTGGAAAGGGAGAGCTGGGCAGGTGGCATCCTCATAAAATCAAATTGGGTAACATTCCTGCAGAACCATGAAATAATTCCTTTCTTTAATATGAGCCATCTCTTCTTTTTCTTTGTTATGCAAATATGCTCAGATTAGTTTGCAGTTGTATGGTACTTCTAATTGAATGTCACCTGCAGCAAAGAAGCTTAGCGGGCTGTTGCATAGCATATAATGATAATGAGACACACAAGTAGTTGGAAACTAGTCTTGTGTGCATAGACCTAAACCAGTGGTGCTCAAGTTTTGCCCTGCAGGCTGGATAGATGGCGCCCCATCCGTCTATGGGCCAGATCTGGCTGTCAGGTCTGATTCAGTTGTATGAGGGGGGCAGGGGTAGCCTGGCACTATCTCATGGCTCAGGGGGGCAGTGGTGATGTGAGGGGGAGTGACCCAGCCACAGCCCCAATCTTGGCACATGGGTTTTAGGAATTTGGCAGTGAGGGAAGGGATGACAGTGTTAATTGTCACTGTTCTCCCACTACCAAATTTCCTGACCTGTGGGGAGCCCTGTGGGCCAGATGTCATGGTCCGTGGGCTGCTGGTTGAGCACCCTTGACTTGACACAGCTAGTGGAACCACTAAAGGTTCTGAGTAATGATGTCTGCCAGCAATATCTCTTTATATGTGTGAGCAGAAATGACTGTTGTTTGCATTAACAGCACTCAACTTATCTGACTACCACTATAGCATTTCCTCGTATCCCTATGAAGCCAAGTTATGTGTTTTCTGTAGCTGCAGTCAGTGATTCTCCATTAACTGATCAGCAGCCAGCGGGAGGTGTTGGAATCAATACAAATGATAAAAAATGCAAATGTATTAGCTGAGGGCCCAGGGCAGGAGGTAAGAGGCAGAAAGCTCTATTCCGTCACTCTCCCTGCACTGAGGCTGGGTGTGATGATATTCCATTTGCATTTTGCATGAGTTAAGCTTTTCTGCCAAGCTGTCCCCTTTTCCTGTGTTCAAAGTTGCTGAATTATTGGCTGCAAATGAATTAGATGAATTGAGCTCTTTTTCACTCTGTGGGTTGTTCCCTAACTGGCCTATGTGTTTACAGACCTGATCTGTGGTTTGTAACTTAGCAAACGATCCCTGTCAGTAAATGTCTTGTTTGAAAACTTTCTTTGTTTTGCTGTTCTGTATCAATAATGATTGATTTCTCACTTGTGTCACAAGGCACTATTTGCTCCTTTAATGATGGCTGGAACTTTATAAGCTGGAGAATAATGCCTGGAGAATGAGAGATTGTCTGATCTTCATGCAGCTGAATAATCATTTGAAGAACAATCTTTTACCAGACATGGATAAATATTGGGAAATATTTGTGTCTGTCCAAGAGAAGGGGGCATAAAGTTGGATAAACTAATCATCTATTCAATCTTTCTACTTATAGTGAACATTCTGCAGCATTCAACCATTTCTTTCTTGCCACAGAAATCTCCCAGGATGTTAGGGAAAAGCACAGAGTATGCGGGCTAAGACTAGGAGCAGTGGCTTTGGGACCTTTTCCCAGTGCAAGATGTGTGGGAACAACTCATGCTGCTTTCTACCATTTTCTTCTTTAGACAGAAGCCACTTCAAGGAGTAATGGGGAATATATATGTTGGAATACTGTGCAATACCAAGTGAGGCAGTCTTCTTTATCAGACTTGGGAATTTCAGGTAGCCAGCGTGTTTGGGGAAGATGGTAATTACTTCATAGAATGTCTCTTCATTCCTGTGGCAGCTAGCAAGTGGGGAATGGCATTTAAAAGGGTATTCAAAGGGAGTGGTAATTGAGCTAGAAACAGATTTTACAGCTAGAAACTTTGGATCCCATTTAATAGTTAATTTTTTTGCTCAAGCATCCCAGAGCTGTCCACATTGAGTCTCCCCTTCCCATCCCAGTGCAGTGCCAGGCTGCTGAGGAGCCAGCACAGTGGAGGAGAAAGCCAATGCTGCTTAAGTGAATGGTTCCAAACAGTGTCCTCCAGCTGCACTTAGCAGTCCCAGGCCCTTTGTGCTCAGAATTGCTCCTAATACCCATGAAGTCTCTATCCCAACAGGCTTTACTGACTGAATAAACACGTAAGGCCAAATGGAAGGTGCTAGACTGCTACTTTAGCCAGTGATTTGGAAATTGGCTTCAGTAAAGCTTCAACAATAGAGTTGTAGAACTGATTGGCCCTCCGACTTTATAACTTATTTGGGCTGGGCTCCAGACTTCAGATATTCTTTTCCTTAATGACTTCTGCTCTGGGAACAATCCATCATGTCTTCCTTTCCCTCCATCCTGCTTCTTCTCCCAGATCTCTCCTGGACTCTGCTGTCTACTAAACCAGCTGTGATTGCCTGGCATATTGATACCCAGCCAATGACACTAGGGCTGTAGGGTGGCTGGGGCTGGCTGTAGATGCATGCACTTCAGTTACTGAAAAGTAGGAGGTTTCTAATGATCTTGTGGGATCATTAGAATCCCACAAGAACCTTGCTATGCCGTCTCCGAAGCCTTCATCAGTATCAAAACTAATAGTGTGCGTGAAACATGATGTTTCATGTAAGAACCATTGATGGGATCCTGGATTGCCTAATTCTCCCACTCTAGGCTTGCTAAAGATATTTCCTATGTATCCACATCCCTGCCCATTTTTAAATAGGTTTCACATCTCCCAGCAGACCTCCTTTTGGGATTTGGAGAGCCACTAGTTATTCCCGTCAAAAGCTGTCCAGTGACCACAGAATTTTGCAGTAGATACCGGCGCTTAGCAATAGGGCATGAACACTGGAGAGGGGAAACCATCAAGAAACCAGCCACCATTTTCCCCCTGTTTTACCTGTGGCAGGTTAGGGCACTGTGCTCTGGTTGTGTGGTAGAGCTGTCTGTGTAGTTTTAATAACAAGTTAGAGAAGGACTTGCTTGGGTTGGTTTGGTTAGGGAAGATGCTGTCTCAGGCAGGGGGGTGGAGTAGATGACCTCTAGAGGTCCCTTCCCTTCCAGTCCTGCTTTTCTATGATTCTAGGATGCTGTGCTGCCTGGCCTCCACCCCTGAGGAGCTGCTGTAACGCACCCTGGTAACATAAAGCCCCTAGAAGTTTCATGCCACGGGTGGAGAGGTGTAGCAGAGCTCTGCTTTGTCATACTGAGGCTACGTCACTTCTGTTAGCCTCACCCCACCAAAATATTCAGCACAAAGGGTGTTGTTAGCTGAACACCCCCAGCCAAAGCATTTCCACTTTGTTATGCCTTTTGGTTAGGGAGGATGTAACTTTGTGTCACAAGGTAACTTGTGCTTTTGATGCAGACTGACCAACCAGCCTATCTGTCTATGAAGTTAGCACATTTGTGTGGTGTATGCGTGTGATGAGAGAATCTGAGCTATAGTATATAGACCTTGGTATCATATAGCAATAGCTCTAGGCTTTCACAGGCCTCATTTCAGCCTGGATGAGACCATATTCCCTCTTTATATGATCTTGTGCAGCAAACTCTTGACTCTTGCAGCAGATCAAACTCTTTGTCACCTGATTTGCTGTGTAGTTGAAGTTGTGTAACAGTATATCAGTGAAAGAGACAAGGACCAGTCTTGGCTTCCCAAAGGATCAAGCACTGTGAAAGCACTGCAGAAAGCTGTCCCTGAGGATTGCGCTTAGGGAGCAGATGCACATGTGTGCCTCTCACATCCTGGCTCTTTTTGTTTACCCAACTTGGACATATCTCATGGAAAAGTGTCACTAAGTGCTTGTACCATTTTGTGCCCTGTAACAAACTGTGGATGATGCATATGAAAAAGAGGCCTCTGGTGCCTTATCCCAAATGCTCAATCTCCCCACCCAGAAACCCTGGATTAAATGTCACAACCCTTATGTGCTCCAGAGGCAGGTGCCTATGTTTCAGCTGTGCATTACTGAGCGGAGGCATAGCCCAGAATGTGAAGTTGCAGGAATGCACTGCCTGGCATAATACAGGTATGTCCATCTCCACTCTGATATGATGAGGAGTGCATGGGAGGAATGCCTTATGATGTGCCCTTCTTAGTCTATGTGTTTCCTTCTGTCCTCCTATGCCAATGTACTGTGGATTTACTTATCCATATCAGATGAGCTTCTGGCTGCTGTTGCAAGAACATTGCACTGTGGTTGCCTTTGGACTGAAGAACAATTGGTACCAGTAGGTACCTGCTGGGAAGGAGTGACCTGCCCAGGAGTACACGTGAAGATGCTGTGATTCTTCTGCTACACACAGATGCCTCTTGGATGCCCTCTGGGCTGGTTGATTTGATGCACTTGCTGCAGTGTTGTTGCCAAAACCTTCTGTGCCACATAGGAGCTGCTGAAAGGCCTTGCACTGTGTCTCAGCCCATCTCTTTCAGGGATGCGCTGTTTGCCTTGAGAAGATTCCAGCTGTGTGACCTGTCTTTGACTCCTATTTTTACACTAAGAAATCTCTTGTAGAGTAATTTGTGGCAATTAACCTGTAATGTTCACACTATTGTGTAGTTATTTATTTTGTGTATTCAGTCTGTTCAGTGTGTAAATGTATCCAGTGTATTCAGTCTGCCTCGTGTCCTCACACCTGGCTCATAGGCTTGCATGCTTCCAGCCACCTGAGGAAGGGACTGGTTTCTCTGGGGTTACAGTCACTGCTGAGCCTAACCAGGGATAGGTCCTCTTTGTCCATCTTAAGGGCTGTTGCAGGGAAGTGTGAAGGTTTCTAAAATGCCACACAGGGGTTCCCCATGGGCACATCTTGGTATATGGTCAGTCAGGCCCATAGAGGCCTTGTCCCCTTTACAATAATATATTCTCAACACCTTTCCTAGATTTTGGTTCCAGCATAGATTGAACTTGAGCCACTTGTCCTTGTCTCTGTGCTCAACCAGCTACTGCCTTCTTCCACGCTGAATCATTTGCTTGAGGTGCCCTCCCCAGCTGTGTGCCTCACTGCTTTCCTTGGTGCAGTCAACTGATAGCAAAATCTTGTAGTAGTGAGGGAGAGAAGATAGAGCACTATGTGAAGGATCAAAGCTTCACCATGGGCTGTGCGTTGCCAAATAGCAGTGGGATGGCTGTTGCTGTTTGCCGGAATCTCCACAGGTGAATCCTTGTCTGGAGTTGCTCTGTCTTAACACTTCTACAGTTCCACACTTAGGGGTGCTCAGTCTGTCCCGTGGGCCAGATCTGTTCACAGCACCATCTCATCTAGTTTGCAGGGCTCCCTATGGGTCTAGAAATTTCCCAGCAGGGGAGCAGTGGCATTGCTTCCCTCCTGCCAAATCCTCTGACCTATAGGGAGCCCTGAGCTCTGCATACTGGATCCAGTGTCCAATCCCAGTGTCAGAGAATGGTAGGTGGTGGTGTTGGGTCTCCAAGACTCAGTCTCATTGCATGGACCCTAGGCTCAATCTGGCTGGCAGATAATCCCTCTATAGCTCATCTGGCCTGTGGGGCCAAAAGGTTGAGCACTACTGCTCTAAGTCACTATGTGATGTTAAAGGGAATAGGCCGTACCCTGCAGAGGCCCCTAAAAACGTCACTATTGCTTTTTGTAGAGAAGGTCTTGGCCAATTTGTATCTAAGATGTTCTAAGACAGTGGGTGTCCTACAAAAGATACTGTGAAACCATTTCAATCGGCTACCAAGTCTCTCAGCTAGGCTGGCTATAGTGCAGGGGTGTCCAACCTTTTTGAATATGGGGCCAGATCATGAATTTTTTATCACCCAGTGGGCTGGCAGGAATGGGCACTCACGCAGCCTGTCCAGTCCAGCTGTAGCCTGGGGGCACAGGGGTCAAGGGGTGCCGCCTGACCCTGCCGTGTCCTCCCTGCCACCTGGGCGGCCTCGAGGATGCTCCCACACCTGCGCACCTAGGCTCAGCAGCCAGAGGGACATGTGGGGACTCTACAGGGGGGTGCGGGATGGGCAGGGACACCCCCCCTGCTCCCTCTCCCCCGGGGCAGCCCGAGCCCAAGTGGCAGGGGTCCCTCCCTCCCCGGGGCCCATAACTCACTACCCCCAGCATGATGTCTGTGGGTGCAGGGGGAAGTGGAAGCGGCACCGGCTTCCCACCCCAACAGCCGCAGCAGCAGCAGCATCCCTCCGAGCCGGCATCCGCACCCCCTGCGTCTGCCCGCCCGCTGCACTGCGACCTCCTCCGGCCCACGCGGCCCACGGGGACCGGTGCAGGGCAGGGCTAGGAACGGAAATCCTGCAGTGTGGGAGAGGGAAGGAGCTGGCATGCAAATGAGGAAGGGAGGGATGGGCCGAGGAAGAGACACTGTGAAATGAGGTTGAGGGGAGGAGCCGCGCCATGTGAGCAACGTCAAGCTGACGCGGTGCATGTGGGAACCTTGTCCCTTCCCCATTAGGAAGCTGCTGGGGGAGGGACAAGGGATGGGAATGAAAGTAAACAGCGTTTACTTTCATTTCCCGTTGCAGCACTGTGGGCCGCAGAAAATGGCTTGGCGGGCCACATGGCAGGCCGTGGGCCATATTTTGGACAAGCCTGCTATAGTGGTACCATACCAAATAGCTGCAGTTTGGTGATAAAGAAGCAGTTGTGTTTTCAAGGCCAGAGTTTTTCATCACAGTGTCTTTGGCACTAGGGAGCACAGGGTGTAGCCTCCAGGGTAACAGCCTTTCCATGTTCCACTGCTCTTGCTGCCAGTTGCCAGCCTGGACCCCCCTGCACTGACCCTGTGATTCTGGGTGTTGGGTGGTGGTCCTGTCAATAGGTTAAATGCAGCATGGCTAAAGTACAGGTAAAGGAGGCTGCAGCAGTGATGAGTGGTGGGTGGGAAGGATAGATATAAAAGAACTAGTAACTCAGGGGGTCTGAGAAGTTCTTTATTCAGACTGGAAGACTACTTTGTTAATCCAACTCAGGAGCACAGACTCATGGGCGTAGGTGGCAGGTATGTCTGTGTTGCAGGTGCTGCTGCCCCAGGAAACGATCCCAGCCAGGTACCAGGTCTCATCCCTCTGGTGCACCGAAGGGCCCCCAGAATCACCCTGCAGGGGCAAAAAGGAAAAGTTAGTGTCCTCCAGTCCCAGGTTGCTCTGCACTGCTGTACTCAATTGAGCTGCACCTGGGACACAGCTAATTTGCCCAGAGAATCACAGCGACTCATCCCTCCAGCCTTGAAGAGGGGACACTCTCATGGGGAGGGGTGGAGACATAACTGCAGTGAAAACCCCAGACAGGCAGGAATTGTATAGAAGGTTTGGAGTCCTAATGATCTCCTGGTGGATGGTAGAGGGATCATAGAATCATAGAAGTAGGGTCGGAAGGGACCTTGCAGATCTTCAGGTCCGACCCCGTGCCTGGGCAGGAAGAAAAACTGGGCTCAAATGACCCCAGCCTGGTAGACATCAAGCCGCTTCTTAAAGACCCCCAGGGTAGGAGCCAGCACCACTTCCCTTGGAAGTTGGTTCCAGATCCTAGCCACCCTAACTGTGAAGTACTTCTTACGGCTGTCTAATCTAAACCTACTCTCCAACAACTTGTGGCCGTTATTCCTTGTTATCCTGGGGGGCGCTAGGGGAAACAAGGTCTCCCCCAAACCCTTCTGGTCCCCCCTAGTGAGGTTATAGACGGTCACCAGGTCCCCCCTCAGCTTTCTCTTGTGAAGGCTGAACAGGTTCAGGTCCCGTAGCCTCTCG
>NW_005842754.1:711850-721751 GCF_000455745.1 Alligator sinensis | reverse complement strand
CTGCCCCTAATGAAACCATGCTGGTTGCCCTTGAGCATCATCCCCGATGCCGGCCCATCACAGATGTGCTCCTTGATGATCTTCTCAAAGAATTTCTCCAGGATTGAGGTAAGACTGTTGGGCCTATAGTTGCCCGGGTCCTCCCTCCTCCCTTTTTTAAAGATGGGGACCACATTGGCTATCTTCCAATCATCTGGCACCTGGCCCGAGCACCACAAGTGCTTGTAAAGCCGTGCTAAGGGCCCTGCAATAACCCCTGCTAGCTCCCTCAACATCCTGGGGTGGAGAGCATCTGGACCTGTTGATTTGAACACATCCAGCCGCTCCAGAAGCACTCTAACCTGGTCCTTCTCAGCCTTAGGTCTTGAGGCATTCCCCTCGACTCCATCTTGAATCACGGTGGGGGAGTCCCTGTCCCTGCACAAGAAAACGGAGGTGAAGAATTTGTTAAAGATGTCTGCCTTCTCTGGCGCGACCATCAGGTTGCCCAGCGTATCTTGCAGGGGCCCCACATTTCCCGGCGCCTTCTTCATCCTCCCTATATATTTGAAAAAGGACTTTTTATTATCTTTGATCTTGGACGCTAGTCCTAGCTCTATGTCCGCCTTAGCTTTCCTAACAGCCCCCCTACAGGCCCGAGCAGTGGAGGTATACTCCTCTTTGGAGATCACCCCCGCTTCCACCAGGTGTACGCCGCCTTTTTGGCAACCAGGCATTCCCAGACGTCCTTGGTGAGCCAGGGAGGCTTTTGGGCACTCTTGCCCCCCTTGCTTCTAGTTGGGATTTTCACTTCTTGGGCCCTGAGTATCGTCTCCTTAAGGAATGACCACTCATCTTGGGCGCTGAGTTCCCCTGCCCTCGAGAACCCCAGCGCCTCTCCCACCAATCTCCTCAACTCCTTGAAGTTGGCCGTCTTGAAGTCTAGGGCTACCGCCTTGCTGCAGGCCCTTGTCACCCTGCGCTGGATGATGAATTCCAGCAAGTGATGATCGCTATCACTCAGGTGGTCAAGGACCTGGAGCCCCCTTACCAGATCATTGTCTGTGGCCAGGACCAGGTCCAGCAGGGCATCCCCCCTGGTAGGACTGTGCACCTCCTGGGTTAAGTGGAGGTCCTGTATCTCAGCCAGGAACCTCCTGGATCGGTCGGACCTTGCTGACTGCTCCTCCCAGCAGATGTTGGGGTAATTTAGATCACCCATGACAACTACATCCCTTGCCTTAAGTACCTCTGCAAGCTGGCCCAAAAATTCCCGGTCCAGCTCCTCCCCTTGGTTGGGGGGTCTGTAGTAGACCCCCACCGTTACATCCCTCTCCCCACGACCCCCTTGTATCTTGACCTAAAGCACTTCAGCTTGCCCCTCCTCCAACCCCATTTTGCTGGCAGAGGATGTGAATTGCTCTTTGTCATAGAGCGCCACACCCCCTCCCTTCTGTCCTTCTTTCTCTATCCCGCCTGTAGAGCCTATAGCCCCAATGCTAACTGCCCAGTCATGGGATGAATCCCACCACGTTTCTGTGATCCCTACTATGTCTGGGTTTGAACTGGTTATTCTGATGGCGAGTTCCTCCTATTTATTCCCCATACTCCGAGCATTAGTCTAGAGCAGAGCTTTCCAAACTGTGTGCCGCGACACATTAGTGTGTCGGCAGCCGTGTGTAGGTGTGTCACGCGAAATGCAGAAAATTTTGCGGAAGGGCACCGCGGAGCTCCCTTACTCGCATCTGCTTCCCTTGGCCCCTCCCCTGGAACTGAATTACTGTGTCGCGAAATGATGCATGTCTAACAAGTGTGTCACCAACATGAAAAGTTTGGACAGCTCTGGTCTAGAGGCACCTGAGGTCTCCTGAGGGAGCTCTTGCCTTCCTCCCACTCCCAGGACAGTTGTGGCTTCCTGTGTTTCCCTTCCTCTTATCACCCTGTGTGCTGGTGAAGCATCCCCTCCACTCGAAGCAGCCCCTAAGAAAACTCTACATGGATTTGGGAGCCCTGGAGCCAGTGCAGAGATTTGGCTTTGTCTTAGTTTTGCTGAGCAGAGTGCTGAGTCCTGGCCATTAGATCGACACTCCCACTCACCTGTTACTAGCTCCCCACAATTTGCCCTTCTATCATACTTCAGCATAGAAGCCCCTGTCTCCAGCACATATCATGCAGGATCTAGTGCCCATTCTGCCTGCACATGTCATGTTTTTTTTCACTTCAGCGACACCCTCCCAGTAGCTCTGGCACTCTGGGTTGGAAATGAGCGGGAACGCTGTCACAGGGGCCATGGCTGCAGGGAGAAAAACATCACTAACCTGCACTGCCCATGTCATGCCCCCCCTGCCCTGTGGTGCCCTCTGCTTCTTTACACTCAGTAACTGCTGCCCCTCTGCTGCCACACTAGACCCAGCTGCATGTCTATGAGGACCAACAGCTGGAGCTCTCCTTGCTGTCATGGTAGCCTAGATATGCAGTGCATAAAGACTGGATCAATTCACCCGAGCTGAGGACTGGGCCAGATGGCTTGGGGAGAGGGGGAAGGAGGGGGCACACTGGTGAGCACCAGACGTGTGGCATGGGAAGGTGTCCCTGGGGCATTGTCCACTACAGTGTATTTCTAGTGCCAGTGCACACCATGGGGCAGGTAGGGGAGGGGCTGGTGGCATAGCTCATCCCAACATCTCTTCTCTGCCTATGCTGTCCAGACCTCCTCTTTAAAGCCTAGCAGTTTGCGTTCAGAGAGTCCTGCCCTGTCATTGGCCTCAAAGAGCTGCATCATGGGAAAGCACTGGGGTCTCTAAGCAAACTCTACATGGATGCTGCAGGGCTCACCTCCATTCATGAAGAGGAGCTGGAGACTCAAGCAGCCAGTCATGCTGCCCAGAGCCCCCACTGCACACATTATGGCCCCCCAGGCCCAGCATAGCCAGAGCTGTGCATAGAAAAGTGCAATTACTGCTCACTCCCTGACTGGCTCTCTACATGCCGTGGGCCCTTCAGGATCCCTGTTGAAGCTGTCCTGCCTGGACACCCTGCCCAGCATTGTTCCCCCTGCAGGCTCCCTCCACTGGGCTAGGGTCAGTCCTTTCCCTGCTGTCTGTGGCATGAGTAGCCAGCCCAGTTGTCCTTTGTCCTTAGGAAACAAAAGGGGGATTGGGCCCCTGGCTCCCAGGACAATTGGGAGGCTTGAGAGCAGATGCTTTGTAGTCTGGAAGTTTCCTGATGGAAGTGCCTGGCACACAGTAGACACTGCTGGGAGTCTTGCTTCTATTGGGGGTTACTCTCTGTTCTTGGGAGCATGGCATAGGGGTGCCAAACCCCTGGCCCTCCTTTTCTCTGTGGGCTGCTCTCCAAAGTGCTACAGCACAACTGGCTGCTGCAGTTACCATTGTATTGTGTCACCCCCCATCCAGTGGTTACACACAGCTGGCTGGGGGGGAGGTCATTGCTGGGCCCTGGCAGGCATACAGGGGAGATGAGGGGGCCCAGTTCAGCTGGTGTGTCCAGCCAGATGAGGGCAATGTCATAGTTGAAGGTATGGGCATCAGACAGAGGATGAATGGGGACCTGCATAGAGAGAGGAGGATGGAGCTGCACAGCACCCAACACTGGGGCATGTGGGAGCACAGAAGCCCAGCTTCCAGCTGGCAGCAAATGAATCTTGATATGCCAGAAAGGAGTACCTGTCCCAGCACCTAGGGCAGCCAGGAGCTGATCCTGTGCTTTCCTGACAGTATCCCTTGAGGCTGCTTGATGCCCACTTTGTGCATGAGCTGAGACTCCGATCCCCCAGGCTGGGCATCCCCAAAGTGCAGAAGCAGCTGTGGCAGGGCCAGGAAGGGCATTCCAGTGCCTACTATGGAGCTCCAGTCTTCCTCTCAAAGGATCAGTGCCCTCAGGCAGAGGGGGAGGATGTGTTGCATGCTGGGGACCATCTGCAGCACTGCAGTCACCAGCTAACAGATCCTCTTTCCCCCAGGAGAGCTGCCATTGGAAAACCGCCCCTGTCAATCTGGGGGAATGAGGTCCTCTGCTGAGAGTTAGTGGCAGGCTGGGCAGGGAAGAGAAGGCTGGCAGAGGGGCTGGTGTCAGGCACAGCATATTGGTTTCAGCTGGTAGCTGAGAGGAGGGCAGCATTCTGTTTGGGCTCTTGGGTGCCTGGCGGCACAGGCTCCCCATGCAGTGATGTGGAATCCCATTGGACCCTGGGCCACCATTCTGATGGCAGCAAAGCACATGACTGGGTGTCCCAGGTATGTAGTGGGTGTTTGCTCAGAAAGCTCCCAGCTCTGCAGGACAGCCCCTGGTAGCCCTGCAGGCTACCTGGGCGATGCTCAGCACTTGGGTGGGCTCTGCAAAGTTGCTTCGGTCAAATTGCTTCAATACCGCCACATTCAAGTCCCTAGGAGAGAGCTGGTAGAAACTGAACCTGGGGGAAGCAGTTTGCAGCAGCACTAGCCTGCCCTGCCCTACCCTGAAGGCTGTCAGGACTGGAGCAGGGCCAAGCCCTGCTGTCCAGGCATAGGAGTGTGATGGCACAAGCAGCTTGTTAGGTACGGCAGGAGGTTGAGTTGATGCCCCTTTACCTGGAAAAGAGCTAGCAACCGAGAAGCCTCCTTGCTGAAGGAGCTCCTGGGATTTTTCTACCTGGGACCCTCCCGCTGGGTGGTGCTCAGCAACACACCCCCTCAGGCTGGCAGGAGCAGTGCTGATCCATACTGGGCCTATCTTAACCCAGGACAAACAGTGGCACTGCTGTTTGGGACCACAGGAGGCAAGGGTGATCTAGAGTTAGGCAGTGAGGGCTCATGGCCCCAGAGGGGATGTAAAGCCCAAGTGGTTGCTGATGGGAAGGAGACAGCAAGGAGCAGGACTCCTGTGCTTGCAGCTCCCTGCTTGAAATACCTAGGCACCATGGTTATGGGTCAGGGCTAGGAGGGGCCTGGCTGAGACCTGGAATCTAGCCAGGACCTGCAAACTTGGGCAACATGGCTGCTTCACCAGTCTGGAATCCAGTTCTCATTGGTGTCTCCCTGCCTCATCAGTAGCAGCCATGGACCTGACACCAATCTCCCCAGTGCTGCTGTGCTCCTGGCCTGGGATGGGACACTGAGCTCTATGAGCTTTAGCTATAAGATGGCTCTGCCCTCACTGAGGTCCTAGATCTTCTGCAATGGCCTGGGGTCTGTGGGTGGGGAGGTGCTGCAGTGGTATCTAGCTATGTGCCTGGAGTGAGGGCTGCAGAGTCATCATGGACGTGATTCTGTTGCCATGTCCCATGTGAGGCCCTGTGCCCAGTGAGTGTGAAACACAGGTCTTCTGATGAGAAGCTATCTAGCTCCACCCCATGCCATAGACACCGGTACTGGGTACCAGAGAATAGAGACTGCTGTCTGCCAGGCTGAGAATCCCTGTTTTCTCCCTGGCCTTCCCAAAGACCATGTGAGTATCCCTTCCATGGCTTCCTGGGACTGAGGCTTGTCTGGGGCCCAGCCCAGTGGGTGTGGTCTGTGGGCCAAGGCTTTACATCATTCTGCAGTTGGCTGAGTCACTACCCAGTGCTCATTAAGGAGGGACCCTCCACAGAAGTGTCAGCCTGTATAATCCTGAAACAAAGGGGCACAAACATCACCAGCTGCTACCCCTTTGCCTTGTCGCCTCAATCCCAGGAAAACTCAAGGCACTGGTAACTGTGACCTTGTGCTGGAACCCGCACATCACAGTGACTGCTTTAATTGGCACATCACCCAGGCACTCTCCCAAGTCTTCAGTGGGGGAGCACCCCTTCCCATGGCTTCCTGTTTGCCACTGTGACCATAAGTTTCTAAATAGCCACAGGCATGTGTGCACAGATTCATAGAAGTAGAAGTAGGGTTGGAAGGGACCTTGTAGATCATCAAGTCCGACCCCCTGCCTGGGCAGGAGAGAAAACCAGGCTCAAATGACCCCAGCCAGGTAGATGTCAAGCCTCCTCTTAAAGCCCCCCAGGGTAGGAGCCATCACCACTTCCCTTGGAAGTTGATTCCAGATCCTAGCCACCCTGACTGTGAAGTAGTGCCTTCAGATGTCTAGTCTAAACCTACTCTCTAACAATTTGTGGCCATTATTCCTTGTTACCCCGGGGGGTGCTAGGGGGAACAGAGTCTCTCCCAAACCCTGCTGGTCCCCTCTGGTGAGTTTATAGATGGCCACCAGGTCCCCCCTTAGCCTTCTCTTGCGAAGGCTGAACAGGTCAAGGTCCCGTAGACTCTCTTCGTAGGGTCTGCCCTGCTGTCCCTGGATCATGTGGGTGGCCCTCCTCTGGACCTTCTCAATGCTGTCCACATCCCTCCTGAAGTGCGGCGCCCAGAACTGAACATAATACTCCAGCTGTGGCCTGACCAGTGTCACATAGAGGGGGAGGATCACCTCCTTGGCCCTGCCTGAGATGCATCTGTGGATGCACAGCAAGGTACGGTTAGCCCTACTGACCGTGGCCTCGCATTGTCGGTCCATGTTCATCTTGGAGTCAATAATGACTCCAAGATCTCTTTCTGCCACCGTGCTCTCAAGAAGGGAATTTCCCAGCCTATAAGTGTGCTGCTGGTTCCCACTGCCCAAGTGTAGCCCCTTGCACTTGTCAATATTGAAACCGATCCTATTGTCGTTAGCCCACCCCTGTAACCTGTCCAGGTCCTGCTGTAATCTGTCCTTCCCTACTAGCGTGCCCACCTCACCTCAAATCTTGGTATCATCAGCAAATTTAAACAGGCTGCTTTTCACCCCATCATCCAAGTCACTAATAAAGAAATTGAGCAGCGCAGGCCCAAGGACCGAGCCCTGGGGGACTCCACTGCCCACTTCCCTCCAGGTCGAAAAAGACCCGTCCACCACTACCCTCTGAGTATGACTCTTCAGCATCTCTTTGCAATCCATCTTACTGTGTAGGCATCAATGCCACAGTCACCTAGTTTTTTGATGAGAATGGGGTGGGAGACAGTGTCAAAGGCCTTGCTGAAGTCCAGAAGGACTACATCCACCACAACACCTGCGTCCAATGCTTTTGTGACCTGATCGTAGAAGGCAATCAGGTTGGTCTGGCAGGACCTGCCCCTAATGAAACCATGCTCGTTGCCCTTGAGTGTCATCCCTGCTGCTGGCCCATCACAGATGTGCTCCTTGATGATCTCAAAGAGTTTCCCCAGGATTGAAATAAGACTAACGGGCCTATAGTTGCCCGGGTCCTTCCTCTTCCCTTTTTTGAAGATGGAGACCACGTTGGCTTTCTTCCAGTTATCTGGCACCTGGCTAGAGCACCACGAGTGCTCGTAAAGCCGTGCCAGGGGCCCCGCAATAACCCCTGCCAATTCTCTCAACACCCTGGGGTGGAGGGCATCTGGACCTGCTGATTTGAACATGTCCAGCCCCTCCAGAAGCACTCTAACCTGGTCCTCCCCGACCTTAGGCCTGGAGGTGTTTCTCCTGAGTCAGTCTGGAATCCTGGTCGGGGAGTCCTGGTCCCTGCACAAGAAAATGGAGGTGAAGAATTTGTTAAAGAGGTCTGCCTTCTCCTCTGGCGCAACTACCAGATTGCTGAGCATATACTGCAGGGGCCCCACATTACCCGGTGCCTTCTTCATTCTCCCTATATATTTAAAAAAGGACTTTTTATTATCTTTGATCCTTGATGCTAGCCCTAGCTCCGTATCTGCCTTAGCTTTTCTAACAGCCCCCCTACAGACCCGAGCGGTGGAGGTATACTTCTCTTTGGTGATAGCCCCTCCCTTCCACCAGATGTACGCCTCCTTTTTGGCAATCAGGCATTCACAAATGCCCTTGGTGAGCCAGGGGGGCTTTTGGGCACTCTTGCCCCCCTTGCTTCTTGTTGGGATTGTCACCCCTTGAGCCGTGAGTATCGTCTCCTTAAGGAATGACCACTCATCTTGGGCACTGAGTTCCCCTACTCTTGAGGACCCCAGCGCCTCTCCCACCAATCTCCTCAACTCGTTGAAGTTGAGCCTCTTAAAGTCTAGGGCTACTGCCTTGCTGCAGGCCCTTGGCACCCTGCGCTGGGTGGTGAATTCCAGCAAGCGATGATTGCTATCGCCCAGGTGGTCGAGAACCTGGAGCCCTCTTACCAGGTTGTCACCTGTGGCCAGGACCAGGTCCAGCAGGGTATCCCCCCTGCTAGGACTGTGCACCTCCTGGGTTAAGTGGAGGACCTGTATCTCA
Source organism: Alligator sinensis (assembly GCF_000455745.1). Taxonomy (NCBI): domain Eukaryota; kingdom Metazoa; phylum Chordata; order Crocodylia; family Alligatoridae; genus Alligator; species Alligator sinensis. The sequence goes on along the minus strand of NW_005842754.1, from coordinate 713,558 downwards.
GCCAGGAACCTCCGTGAGCGGTCCGACCTGGCTGACTGCTCCTCCCAGCAGATATCCGGGTAATTTAGATCACCCACGACAACTACATCCCTTGCCTTAAGTGCCTCTGCAAGCTGGCCCAAAAATTCCCGGTCCAGCTCTTCCCCTTGGTTGGGAGGTCTGTAGTAGACTCCCACCGTTAAGTCCCTTTCCCCACGACCCCCCTGTATCCTGACCCAGAGCACTTCAGCCTGCCCCTCCTCTGACCCCATCCTGCTGGTGGAGGATGTGTATTGCTCCTTGATGTAGAGCCCCACCCCCCCGCCTTTCCTTCCTGTTCTATCTCGCCTGTAAAGCCTATAGCCCCTAACATTAACCGCCCAGTCGTGGGATGAATCCCACCAGGTTTCTCTGAGCCCTACTGTCTGGGTTTGAACAGGCTATTCGGAGGGCGAGTTCCTCCTGCTTATTCCCCATACTATAAGCATTTGTATAGAGGCATTTAAGGCCTTGGATTGCTGTGCGCGCCACCCTCCAATTACCAAGACTATCGGGACCCCTTTTACATACCTGGGTACTCCTTGCATATGTCACACGTCTTGGTCGGGAGGTGTCCTTAAGTCTTCCTGCGGCCCCATCCTCTGGCGAAGCTAGTTTAAAGCTCGCCGCACAAGATCAGCCAACCTGAAAGAGAAGACATGCTTGCCTTTAGGAGAGAGGTGTAGCCCATCCTGCCCCAGCATGTCCCCTGCACGAAAGCATGGGTCATTATCCAGGAACCCAAGGCCTGCCTGGCGGCACCATCTCCGTAACTGCCGGTGCCTCCAAACTAATCCTGTAGGAGGCTCTGGGAAGGTCTGAGGATCACCTGTGTCCCTTACACATGACTGGGCTGGAGTAGGGAGCCTCAAGGCCTTCTCCTGAGGCCTCCCATTGTGACACTAGCAGAGACTGCTCCAGTGCAAGTGGCACCAGAGTGGGACTGCCAGGCTTGGTAGGTTGCTACTAATGTAATCCCTGTGTTACCTAGACAGCAGCACTGGGGCTGTCTTAGCATTGGGGAAATGTTTCAGGGACTGTCTCATGGGCCAGGAGCCTCCTGAGGACTGGCATGCTGGAGGCAGGCTCCCTGTTTCCCTTGCTGGGGAGCTGGCTGTTTCCCAGCCCCAGGGCAACAGGCTGCGCCACTAAGCTGCAGGGGCTGGAGGCACTTAGCAGCTCCTTGCCTGGAGCCTGTTGTCTTCATCATGGGATAGTGTGGGGAGAGGAAACTGCTGCCCACAGCGTGCAGAAGTAACCAACCCTGTTGGGTGACTTACATGAAGGGAGGCCTGCCAGAGCCAGGATCCAGGCACAGCCTCTTCCCCATTGACAATGCAAGAGTAGCCAGTGATCACTTGGGTGATGGCTGGGAACCCACAGCCTGGAGGACACAAGGGATGACTACAGCTCTGTGTGACAGGGGAGTGGGCTGTTCTCCCAGCTCCCTCCCTTTCCTCCCTGCTGCCATGGAGGAGTCTTGCAATGGTTTCCCCAGGTCCTTCTGCCTGGCAGTGCCATGTTGGGCTAAGTGGTCTATAATTTTTTTGGCCAGCTCTTTTACATTTTTTAACTACTAGAAGGATGCTAACAGTCTTCTAACCCTTTGGAATTTCCCCAAGGTTCTTCTTCTTCGGTCATACATATCTTCTTCTTCCAACTCCTTATCTCTCATGTCCCTCTCCACTGT
>NW_005842754.1:709785-711819 GCF_000455745.1 Alligator sinensis | reverse complement strand
CGTTGGTCTTCCCCTTTCCCTTCTCCCTGATAGTGCCATTCTGGTAACTTCTTTTCCCATGTATTCATCTACAATCCTTTGAACATGCCTCTACCATGCCATTTGTTTCTCTTGTATTTTTTTTAAATGCTTCCACTATCTTCATCAATCTTCTGATGTAAGGATTCCTCACTTTATCAATCTTCATCACTCCACACATCCATTGCACATCCTCATCTCTATCATATTCAGTCTTCTTTCTTGAGTTTTCTTCAGTGGCCATGTCTCCACTCTCTACAACAGCACTGAATGCACGTGTTTTGTAGACTTTCCCTTTCAGCGTCACTGATACTGTCCTGTCACATAATATTCCTGTTGCCAATTTCCAGTTTTTCTACTCTGCTGTTATTTGCTGGTTCACGTCTTCATCTAACTCTGCATTCTGCTGAACAGTTGACCCCAGATACTTGAACTTGTCAACTTTTCGAGCATGTTTCTCATCGATTATCACATTTCTAACATCAGGTACCTCAGAGGAATCACAGTGCATATATTACATTTTGGATTGACTAATCTTCATTCCTGTCCTTCTAGCACTTCTCTCCATTGGCCCAATCCAGCTTGCACTTCCTTTAGACTATCAGTGCAATGTATGTTGTCCACAAACATCATATTCCAGGGTGATCTTCTTATTTATTCAGTAAACACATCCATCATGAGCACAAACAGGAACAAGTCTCAAAGCTGATCCTTGATGTATGCCCACCTTCACCTCAGAACTCTTTGTCTCTCCTCACTTTCATTGTACTTTTTCAATACATATTTCTCCAGCACCTCCTTAACTCTCAGTCAGTCCCATATTTCTTCCCTGGGTACATGATCATAAGCTTTCTCTAAATCAATAAAAATGAAATGACTCTCTTTACAACCTTCCCTGTATCTCTCTGTCATCTGTCTTATTGCAAAAACTGGATTCACTTTACTTTTCCATGGAATGAATCCATACTGGCCTTCTCCAATGACTACCTTAGTCCTTAACCGATTCTCCACCAATCTTTCCCATGCTTTCAAAGTGTGAGACATCAATTTGACTCCCCAGTAGTTGCCACAGTTCTGGACATCATTTTTCTGCTTGAATATTGGTACCAATGTACTCCCTCTCTATTCATTTGGCATCTTCTCCATTGCAAATATCGCTTTAAACAGCTTATACAGTATATCAGGGACGGGCAAAATACAGCCCATGGGCTGGATGTGGCTGACGAGGTCATTCAATCTGTCCCACGGGGCCCCTAAAAATGTAGAAAATTAATATTGATCTTTCCTTGGTTCCTGTAAAAAATGACAGGAACCAAGGGCAGCAGGACCCAGGGGAAGCCCGGCAGGTTCCCACAACAGCAGGGCCCACCCAGCCCCACCCCCCTAGTTGGAAGCCCCAGCAGGGGCTTCTGGCCTAGGACCACCGGTGCGGGAACCTCAGGTAAGCGGGGGTGAGGGGGGATGGCAGGGGAGGACCCATGGCAGGGAAGGGGCCCAGGGAAAAGCTAAGCCCAGGGAAAATCAGCCTCTTGCTCACCCCGTGGCAGGCGCTCCCTGCTACAGTTGCTCGCAGCCTGCATGGGGCTGTCCGGAGCAGGGGCATGGCTAAGGTGGCCAGGAGGTCAGGGCTACTGCAGGGGGTGTGCAGGGGATGTGGCTACTGCAGGGGGTGAGGCAGCCCTAGGTGGGCTGTGAGCAGCACAGGGCACCGAGCACGGGGTGGGGGAGGGGTGCTTTTCCTGTGCTCAGCACCAGCTTGTAACCCGCCCCCGCTACCAGCCTGGGCCCTGCGCAGGCTCCGGGCTCACGCGTTGGGGCTGCCCTGGGACTGCAGCAGCTGCGGCCCCCTGCAGCGGAGGGGCCACAACTGCTGCCGACATGGGGCAGCCCCGATGGGCAAGCTTAGAGCCAGTGCGAGGCCCAGGGTAGTGGTGAGGGTGGGTTACAAGGTGGTGCTGAGCATGGGGAAAAGTGGCCCCTTGCCCACCCTGTGGCCAGCACCCCATTCCCCAGGCG
>NW_005842754.1:706085-709733 GCF_000455745.1 Alligator sinensis | reverse complement strand
CCCCGCGCTGGGCTGCACGTGTTGGCGGCGGGGCGCACTGGCCACGGGGTCGGGGAGGGGCTGCTTTTCCCCACGCTCAGCACCAGCTGCTTCCCTGCCAGTGAGCGCGGGGTCAGGGCTGCATGCTGCCCCCTGCCTGTACCACGGGGCTGGGGGGCACTGGGAGTGAGCAGGTGCAGGAGTGAGGGGCCCACACTAGTGTCCCGGAGCCAGGGCCAGCAGGGCCCAGAGAGGTGGCAGGGGTACGGCCAGCAGAGGCTCTATGGAGACGGGCCAGCTCCCCCCTCTCCCTGCTGATGCAGCCCAGCCCAGCTCCACAGCCCCTGCCAACCTGCACCCCGCTCTGGGCCCCACCGGTGCTGGCCCTGGGACATTGGTCCCAAGATGGTGACCAGGGGGCAGGGCACCTGTCAAGGGGCAGGGCTACCCACGCGGCCCTTGACAGCTTGCCATAACTGCGTAAGCAGCCCTTTGCCTGAAATAATTGCCCACCCCTGCAGTATATCGATTCCTCCTTCCCCCAAGAAGAGGGGAATATTTAACAAGCTTCAGAAAACTGGGGGAATTTTCCAAGGTTTATGAAGCTTGTTAAATATTAATACTAGTTGTTCAGAAAGCTCCTCAGCTTATTCTTTTAAGACTTTTGGATATAGGTGAGCTGGCTCTGATGTTTAATTTTAGCAGTTGCTGCCTCATATCCTGCTTTGTTACAAATGGTAAAGTGTGCGAGGCACAACACAGTGGGAGATGGCAAATTGCCCATTCACCGCAGCACAGCGGTATGTGGTGGGGTTAGTAACACCAGAGTTTCTACCTGCCACCCACTCCAGCCCCTTCCCAAGAGCCTGGCAGGCCCAGATCCTAAAGAAGTTGAGGAAAGTGAACCCAGAGGCTTTGCAGGAGAGGCTCAGAGAGTCTCCAGGCTTCCCCACGGCCCCTCCAGGCTTCCCCACGGCCCCCCCAGGCTTCCCCACGGCCCCTCCAGACTCCACCAGCTGCCCCCAGGGCTGGGCACCGGGGAAGAAAAGAGCACGATTTAGGATCCAGTCCCTGCTGGCCTGTGCGAAAGCCCATGGAGCCAAGAGGATATTCCCTGCTGATGTCCATTGACCTTTGTCACAGGTGAGGATTTGGTCATTCCCTGGGATCTGTGCATGGAGCTGTGGGATGCGGCAGGGGGCGTGGGGACTCACCTGGCAGGACAGGGAGAAGGAAGAGGAGAGATTCCCTGGATGGCTTGGTGCTGGGCTGCAGGGATGGCAAGACCCCTGCTCACCCCATCCCTGCACAACCAGAAGGCATCAGCATTTGAGGCCTCAGAAGCACTGGATGTGCATCTCCCCCCTTCCCCTGGTCTCTCTTCCCACCCCACATAGAGCCTTGCTGTGACTCCAGCCCTCCAGCACCATCTCTTGGAAGGGGAGGAGCAGGGGTTCCAGTGCATTGGAGGGCTGGGCCAGAGAGGCTGAGTGCGAGTCCTCCACTTGGGGTCCTGTTTGTGCAGTCTCCACAAGGACACTTGCTGCTCATTAGATGCACCCTTCCTGCTCCTTCCCCTTCCTCTCAGTCCATTCTGTCTCTGCTCTACAGAGGTGGAATCCAAGTCACAGGTGCTGCTGATTCCAGGGCTTGGGGATCAAAATCCCAGGGAGTTTTCTTTGAACCTTAAGAAATGGCAAATAGAGACAGAGACCAGGAAACCTGACTTCTTCCACTGGGCAGGGGCAGGGATTTGAAAGACTCTAGATGCAGTTTGGGTATAGGAGCCCACTTCGCTGGGAGCTGAGTCTTGGTGCTGGGGCTCTCAATTCTCCTAGAGAAGCTGGATGTGGCAATGCCATGGGTTGAAGAGGGAGCTTGATGCAAAGGATCTTACACTCAAGTGGTGTGCCTTAGGCAGATGAGGATGTTTAGACACTCAGGGTTTGGTCTTCCATCACCAAGGTGACCAGTAGCTGCAGGGTGACCTGGAAACCTGTATTCACTTTCAGGGGGGATTTGAATTGCTTTCAGTATGGCTCTCCTCACTTTATAATGTGTGCAGTAGTACATAGCCATGTTGGTCAGCTCCTGGCTGCTGAGCTGCAGATGCAATGTAATGCTGGAGGTGTCCATGCTGACAGTGATGCATCCCTGGAAAGCTGTATACTTCCAGAAGGGGGACAAATATTGCCCATATGCTCTTAAGTCTGTTTCTGGAGGCTACCCACTTTGTCATGGGGCTTTACGTTTCTGCCAGTGAGGGAGAAAATGCAACATATTAAATATAACTGGTGCATTTCTTACTTGAAATTCATTTGAGTGTTGCCTGTTTTTTCATGCAAGGGAGAAAAACCATAGTGAACACACCTTAGAGACAAGGGAGAGAGTGTGTGCATTCCCTGGTAGGAGAGGTTTGGGGGATGAGGAGAGGCTGGGAGGGGAGAGGAAGGGAGGTGGGGATGTGTATGAGGATAGACATGCTGGTCCATCACAATTCTTCACAACATCTCATACAACTTTGCTGTTAGTTTACAATTCCCGATCCCTTCTTAGGGCAGCAGTGAGAGTGGGACTGTCTTAGACAAGGAGGATGGGGGTTCTGCTGGGGGCAGCCAAGATGGCCAAAACTTCCACTGAAGTCTGCAGAGAGAATTTCTTAGAGATGTATACAGGGCTTAGAAGCTTCCCCCAGAGAGTCCCTGGCAGGGACTCAAGGGTACCTATACATGTGCAGGGAGGCTGCAGTTAGTTAGTGTCCCTGCTGCCATTTTTCAGCGTGGGAACGCTGATACATGTGACGCTCCAGGGCTTTAATTAGAGCGGCTCTAAAACTGCCCCCCCTCCCCCCCAACTCCCAGAGCATGTGTATAAACACCCTAAGTGACTCTAACCCCACAACATTTGGGTGATGAAGGAGGACAGGTGTAGTGTAGCTGTAAAACTAGGGACATTTATTTGAATAGCCAGGGCAACCCATTCCTCACTGACCCATTTATACTGTGGGTTTTGGTGTCACCCATTTCCCCACTCAGAGCCCTCATTCCACACACTAAATGGTCAAACCACCTTCTCAAACAGTCAGGCTTCTCCACCTGCTCCCCCCAGGCCACAGGAAGATGGATCTGAAAAGAAGAAGGGATCTGGGTATCTTGGAGCCAAACTGCCATTGAATTGCAAATGCAATGAAAAAAATGAAATGAAATGCAAAGTGCTGCACCTAGGGAGGAAAAATGTCCAGCACACCTACGGCCTAGGGAATGACCTGCTGGGTGGCACGGAAGTGGAAAGGGATCTTGGAGTCCTAGTGGACTCCAAGATGAACATGAGTCGGCAGTGTGATGAAGCCATCAGAAAAGCCAACGGCACTTTATCGTGCATCAGCAGATGCATGATGAATAGGTCCAAGGAAGTGATACTTCCCCTCTATCGGGCGCTGGTCAGACCACAGCTGGAGTACTGCGTGCAATTCTGGGTGCTGCAATTCAAGAGGGATGCAGATAACCTGGAGAGGGTCCAGAGAAGGGCCACGTGTATGGTTAAGGGCCTGCAGACCAAGCCCTACGAGGAGAGACTAGAGAAACTGGACCTTTTCAGCCTCCGCAAGAGAAGGTTGAGAGGCGACCTTGTGGCTGCCTATAAGTTCACCACGGGGGCACAGAAGGGAAT
>NW_005842754.1:704766-705867 GCF_000455745.1 Alligator sinensis | reverse complement strand
TCTTTCCTGCCTATGCAGGGGGTCAGACTCGATGATCTATTGAGGTCCCTTCCGACCCTAACATCTATGAATCTATGAATTATCCTGGGGCCAAGGACCCTGCATCATCCAAGACTGTAACAGGGAACCCAAGCCCTGTTACCAGAAGGCACTGTGGCCCCTTTAAGACCTGAATCTTCAAAGCACAGCCTGCTAGCATGGCAAGGGTTAAGGGCCAAGCCCCACAGGCTGGTCAGTTGACTACGAACATCAGATGACTGTGAGAGGGCCTAAGGCCAGAGGTATATAAGCCCAGGTCTGAACAAGTTGGGGGAGAGGAGATTGAGACGGATGGTGGACCTCAGTGCCAGAAGGGTGTGAGCCACTAAGGGCTAGAAAGCTCAGCACCAGAGAGATGCAATAGACGATGGCCAAGGGCCCTGCAATAAGTAGCATATTAAAGAGCTGGAGCCTCAAAGTCAGGCCCTATCTAGTGGGTCTAGGCTGGTGGGCCTAGCTAAAGAAAAAAGGGGTAGAAGCTGAGTAGGCTGAGACCCCCAACAGAGTCATTCAAGTAACACCTGTGAGGCATGGGGCATGCTAAGGGTAGGTCGGATCATGCAATTAGCCCTTAAGGCAAGAGCTCCTTACCTTTGTGAGTGCGAGCATAGGTCATACCTGGGGAGACCCTGGGGCAGCCTCCCTTTCAAGAAGCATGGAATATCAAGACTGTCACAACCCAGTGATTTTGGTGCCTCGGCACGATGGAATTTTCTTGCCACATGAGAGCCTCTTGCACAGCGAGGGTTTTTGCTGCACAGAAGAACCTCGGTGCAAGAGAGTTCCCGCCAGTTTGCAGGGTGCATTTCTTCTTTGCAGCACAGAAATGCACGGTGCAAAGAGTTCCCGCCATTCGAATGCAAATTTGTGTCCCGCTATTGGCCAGTGCTAAATTATTCACACGTGGCAGCTAGTAATTGGCTCGCTGGCCGTTTAAAATTCCAAGCGACTTCCGCCCAAGTCGAAGAAATTTGAGCACGCTGCAGAGTGCCTCTAAAGAGATCTGACTTGCGGCTAGCTGATCGATAGACTGATCACCTATTGATCCTTCTTCCCGTCGCC
>NW_005842754.1:692505-699905 GCF_000455745.1 Alligator sinensis | reverse complement strand
TGGATCTCAATACCTCACCCTCATCAGTCTCATCCACAAGTTCACAAAGGAACCGTTCAACGGTCGGGACAGTATCCTAATACCTATTCTGTCCAATTAGAGGAAAAGCCTGATCGTCCTCCTATTATCGTTCATCACAACTGGATGACTCGCCGTTCCGATGTTCACCCAGTATCCTTACAGTGAAACCAATTATGATTCTCTCTTGTTTTGTCTTTGTTGTTCTCTTTTCTTTACAGGTTTAACCCCAGCAAAAGCGGTAATCCACAACAGCCTGATTGTGACATTCATCAAGTACCAGACTACAGTTTGTTCAAATTAATGGAGTGGTGGTTGTGAGGGAGACACTGAGACAGACGGCGAACGTCCATTTGCTCAGAACTTACTATAACACTATTTTTCCTCATTTTATTAAGTGCTTTATTGACATTGTCTGTTAATAGGAGAGGACGGACCGACTACTAGACGAGGAAAGTCCCAAGCAGATGTCCTCCAATCAGACGATGATCAACGGTTGTTGTTATGTATTCAAAGTTGTTGTATTTTGTAATTTGTTAAAAAGACCGGTCTACTAAGTTGTTTTGTTTATATATATTGGTTGTTTAAGCGTTGCTAGGTCAGTGAATCCCGAAGCAAAGATGCCTTAAGATGTGCTCATGTGTCTAAAATTCCAGTTGTGCCGTCGGCAAGCGGGCATGTCACAACCCAGTGATTTTGGTGCCTCGGCACGATGGAATTTTCTTGCCACATGAGAGCCTCTTGCCCAGCGAGGGTTTTTGCTGCACAGAAGAACCTCGGTACAAGAGAGTTCCCGCCAGTTTGCAGGGTGCATTTCTTCTTTGCAGCACAGAAATGCACGGTGCAAAGACTTCCCGCCATTCGAATGCAAATTTGTGTCCCGCTATTGGCCAGTGCTAAATTATTCACACGTGGCGGCTAGTAATTGGCTTGCTAGCCGTTTAAAATTCCGAGCGACTTCCGCCCAAGTCGAAGAACTTTGAGCACGCTGCAGAGTGCCTCTAAAGAGATCTGACTTGCGGCTAGCTGATCGATAGACTGATCACCTATCGATCCTTCTTCCTGTCACCGAGCGCAATCCCAGACATACCCTTTTCCCGCCGGCTTGATTTGCGGACGGATTGACTGGCTTGGGCCTCGCCAGCTGGAACAACTCACATAGTTGTTCAGATGACCGGACCATCTGCGTTACAACTACAGGCGGCGTAAGTAAACGTTTTTGCAACCATTAAACCTTGTCTGCCTCTCCATTCACCAGCCCGCCCAAACGAACGAGCAATTTCTTAATCACCTCGAGTCGGCTCTGGCCGGCCGAGACAAAGATGTGGCAGGAGAGCGGAAGGGAGGTGGAATAGGAGATGCTGTGGTGCCCTCACAGGCTTGTCAAGTACAGTCAAAGATGGCATTCTGTTACAAAGACCTTAGGAGGAAAGGACCTGTGGTCTGCTTGACTGGTGAGTGCTCCCTGGGATGACCAAGAGTCCCAGTGTCACCAGGAGACCTGGAGGCTTCCTCAAGGAGTTTAGTCTGCTTTAGATGGGGCTTGACTCACTGTGTCCTTAGCACAGTTACAAGTGGCTGTCATCAGTTCTCAGGCTGCTCCACTGCAGATAGTGTGCCTCTGGTGATGGTGATTCAGCCCTTTAATGCCTCAGCATAGCCAGTACCACCAGTACTGGTAAGGATGCATCCTATCCACTCCAGTGCTTTCCCAGGAGCCTGTTGGATCCAATTCATGCCAAGACAAGTAAATGTATAGCTAGAGGTTTTCCAAGTCAGCTTTATGGACTCCCCAGGCTTCCTAACTTCTGCTTCTGACTGGATCTGGGAGCTGAGTCCTGCAGAGAAAGGAGAACAGAGGGAATTAACTCTCATTCCTGCCTTTTTAAAATCCTTTTTCTAGTTGTTTCCAAGTCTCTCCTTTTGTTCCCTGCTGGGGGTGTCTGAGCTCCTTGTCTGACTAACTCTTTCATCTATACAGCCGTCCCATAATGGAGGAAGGACACCTATCCCTATCCCAAGAAAACGAAGCACAGAGAGACTCAGGTTGAGATCCTTAACTTGACTGAAGGGTTTGGATATCTGGTCCTCAACAAAAATGCTGGCAGTTGGAAAGCAAAGTCCCCTGGTTGGGAATTCCTGTATCCTAGGTCTGAACCCAGACCCTGGCACCCTGCTTCCTTTCCCCAAAGCCCTGCTTTCCCCAGTGTCTGTCTCCTGCTCTCACTTGAGCAAGCTGCCAGGAGGAGAAGCACTCCCAGACCTGCCATGTTGGTTCCCACAAGGCCTGTGTGGGCTGCAGAGGTGCTGAGCTCTGCCCCTGTCTAGAGACAATTGGGCACAATATGCATTAGAATCTGACACTGGGGCTGTGGCAGGGAACAGCTCTGGGATACCAGAGCAGTTGGGATGGCATGAAATCTAGGAATGAGCTGTGCTGATGGAGGCAAAATGTGCAGGTGTACCTGGATGTCCAAAATCTCTGCAGAGGGATCGATACTATAGTGTCAGACATGGAAAAAGGATTTCTGTTTCCAAGTCTCCACTTCGTGAATCCCAGCCCTTGGTGGCTGCAGACTCTGGACTCCTGTGTTGTTCCACGTTCCTTCTGTTTTAACTATGGAAACTTGCTGCCGCCCAGTGGCTGTGCACAGCTGTCACAGAAAGGAATGTTCCCCTTTTTACTTCTTTTTTTGTTGTTTTTACTTTGGAAAGGTTTTTATGTGAGGGGAGGGGTGGGAAGAAAGTGAGAGAGGAAGGTGGGCAGAGAACAATCACCCTGTCTTACTTATTATTTAAGGAAATGTATTTGGAGTAATTTTTCTGGGGATTTTAGCATGAAATCATTGGTCACGTCATTGACCATCTCCATTTGCCTATATTTCTGCCTGGCTAGAACGTAGCTTGAGGCTCGTGGCTGTGGCCAGCATGGGGAGGGGCATGGCTAAGGTGGCCAGGAGGTCAAGGCTACTGCAGGGGGTGTGGCTACGACCTAGAGCTGAGCTGTGGGGCTGGGGTAGGGGGTGGAACTAGGAGCCAGAGGGTGAGGCTGGCATGGGGCTAGGTCCTGCGGGGTAGGGCTTACCCAACACAGAGCAGCAGCACCCCCAACAGGCCACAGGCAGTGCTGGTGTCTCAGCCCTGATAGCACTGGGACTCCCTGTCCCCCTCACCCCCAGCTCCTCAGGAGGCATCAGGACCTACATGGAACCATCCCCCACCCTAACTCAGAACAGGGGTGCAGGGGCTGGGTGCACAGGTGGGCCCAGGTGCACAGTGGGGCCAGGACTTCAGGTGGGGAGTGAGGAGCACTGGGGGGCTAGTGGGGAGCTGCGTGTCAGGAGTGAGGGGCCCCAGCAGGGTTAGGGGAGGAGGGCGCTGTGGGTCAGGAACGAGGGGCGCTAGTTGGGTTGCGGGGGAATCCTTTCCCTTTCCTAGATGTGCAAAGTGATCACCATAGGGTGTGCACACATATAACATTTGAAACATTCTCATATGTCACTCCTTGAGAACCAGGCCACAATTGTGTGTGAAGTTCTGTGACTCCAAAAGCAACAGGTGAAAGTGAGCCTCTTCTTTATGTTTCATTCCCTCTTCTTTTGAATTCTTTAAAAAGATTCCTAAGAACTGTCATCATTCCTGTCCTTGTTGGGTGTTAATGATGCATTGTGGGGATGCATTTCATAGCCATGTTGGTCTGAGACAAAAAGAAATGCAAAAATCTAGAACTCGTGGAACCTAGCGCTAGCACTCAAGACTGGCGAGGGTTTCAGGCTGTGTTTATGGTTGGGGCTGGAAGGACTCTGCCAAGCTGAGTGGAGGGCTGAGGTCGGCCAGGATCTTGAGGCCAGGGGGAGGCCAGGTGGTTGCTCATGTCCTGCAGCTAGGAGGAGTATGTGTGGAGGGAGTATTGGTGTCACTGTCCTCATGGACCCTGTCTACTGTGTTCTTCACTTAGCTTGGCCAAGTCCTTCCAACTCCAACCAACAACATAGGCTGGAACCCTCCCCAGTCTTTAGGGTTAGCACTCAAGCTAGCTGTGGCAGCTCCTACAACCTTAGGCACAGCCAAAGGAATGAGAAACTAACAGCCCAACCACAAGATCTGGCTTAAAGGGAGTGACAGAACAGGGAAGTGGGAAAGAGAGGAAGCAGGACAAACTAAGTGATACAGAGGGGAAACAAAATGGTAGACCAAGAGAGCAAGAGCAGCAGGAAAAAGGGATGATATGGCAAGTGAGATGATGTACCACGTGCCAGTCAGAAGAATGGGACAATGAAAAAGAGAGGACAGATATTGGCTGATACACCAGGAGGCTGAGAGAGAGGACCTGAAGGAAAGAAAAAATGAGGGAGAAGTGAGGCAGGACAAGATAACAATTCAAAGAGTGGAATGAAGTGGGGGGAGGGAGTGTGTAATGACTGGTGGACAAAATACCAGGAGGGGAAATATAGCAGGAACTACTAGGAACTGAAGGACACATAAGGGAGGTGGGGGAATAAGTCAGGACTCAAGCCAAGAACAGAAATGAGGCAGGACCAGAAAACACAAACTAAGGAGTCAACTGAGGAGTCAAGTGGTGAGGTGGGATGGAACTGCAACATGCAGCACAGGAGCACAACTGGAAAGAAACAGGATACGCAGGAGAGAAAGAGAAAGGGAAAACTGGGGACTTCCAAGCCAGGGACCAACAACCAAGAGGAGACTTGTGATAGGTCCAGGGGGTGACAGAGCAGAGCAGAAGAGACTGGGGGAAAAAAAGACAGACCTAGAGTTCTGGAGACCAGGAAGAGAAGCAACACAGGACTGGGGAGGAAGAAAGGGGAGGAAGGAAAATGGAACAACAGAAAGGAGGGCTGTTAGGGATAGCCTAGAGGAAGAACTAAACCAGAACAGAACAGGAGTAGGAGGAGAGCATGAAGAAACAGGAGGAAGTATCAGAGGAGGATGGAAATGGGGAAAAGAGACCAAGAGAAAAGTAAGGCAGGACCAGGAAACCTCAGAAAAGGGGAAGCAAAATGACTTTGAGACTAGAGAGCTTTGAGGATCACAGACAGAGCATGGGGAAGGGCTATGTCAACTTCAGGGGACAACACAGCTGGTTTCTAGCAACCAGGTAAAGGTAACTCCGGAGAACTCACCTGATCTCCAACTCCAGGTCCTATGCCCTGTTACCAAGCCAGCCAAGCCACACTTTGGCCTCCCAACTGCAACACTAGAGATCCCAGTCCCCAGCCACCCCTACCCCACACTAACTTACATGCCTTGAAACACACAAGCAAGGCCCCCCACCGACTGAAACCTTCAATTGATTGAAACCAGGAACCTGAAAGCAAAACTACGCTTTGCGGGTGTCAGCATGGTTGTGTGTAGGGTGTTTGACAATGTTATAGAGATAAACCAGAGGAGAAATGACCTGTTTGACTGTATGAAGATGGACACCGAACAGCTCTCCTGGGCTTTATCCACAGACCTTTACACCAAAGAGACTTTCTTAGATGTGTTTCCCTGTGACTGGCTCCCTGAAGCTCAGCTGTCTTGAAGGCCGCTGAGCCTGGTGGTCAATGCACACCTGCATAATCAGCCTGGAGAACACTGGCTGGCAGTTTACCTGCTGGAGTGGAACCACGGGGAGTTTTTTGATTTGTGCAGCCACTCCCCAAACAGTGCTTTCTTTCCTCAAAGTATTATGTTCTTTTAAAACAAGAATGCTACCAGCAACACTTTTCAGATGCAACAGTTACACAACCCTCACTCTGTTTCCTGTGGATACCATTGTGTTTTTCCTGCACCACCATAACAGAGGGCTAACATATGAACAGGTTTTAAAATTGTATTCTGATAATTTAGTACAAAATGATCTCATGGTGATGCAGTTTGTAAAAAGTAAATATAAAACTTTCCACATAGCTGGACCTGCTCAAAACAAGTTTCAACATGCCCAGACATGTTTCTTACAAGGACTTCCACAAACATGTTATTTAAATAAAGCACCCCACTGTTCGGGTTTTATTAACAAAGATAAATTGGTATATGTGTTTTTCTTTTATCCCATACCACTTAAAAAAACAAACCATTCTATAGACAAAATTTTGAAGCAGAATAGAATAGTTTATTGCAAGTGTAAAACTTTACATGGTGAGCCACTTGCTTTTAGAGACAATCTTTCACTTCTTAGGTGGTGAGGCTGGTGTTTCTTCATCCACAGTAGATGCTTCAGGTGTTCCAGATGATCCCGATTTGCAGCATTGCCCATAACAGAAGATGGTATGTTCAGCTCCACCATGATTCTCATAAAGATATCCCAGCCTTTAGGTGGACATTTACAAGAAGCAGCATGAATCTGAAGCCCCCTCCCCCGACTAAGTTGAGCATGTTAGAGCCCTTGATGAGCATTCTTCTGTACACAGCCCTCCTTTGATCATCGCAAGAAGAAATATGCTTGTGCTAACTCAGTTTGCTCAGCAACACTTTAGCATTTTTCCCTGTATTGGGCACGCATGTTATCCAACACTTCCTGAACAGCGGGGTCAGGATTCATTGGGGTTTTAGGGGTTTTGCCATTTCTAGGGGATTATGTTCTGGCATAAATAGGGCTAATTTTCCTCTCTTCAGGTTATGCTGCTTCACGTGCGTCAGGTATTTTTGAAGCATGGTGGCATAAAATTTAGCTTTAATGTTTTTGGCTTAACCCTGCCTTTGGAGAATGTCCCTCATTTCAGCATCCAATAAGTGGGTTGCCTCAGTTCATTTTTCTGAGGTGGTAGGGGAGCCCTTAATTGCTCCAGCTAGTGACTGGGCACCAGGTGCATTTTTTTTCACATACTTGATCACTGCTTAGTCAAAAGTCCTATGATCAGAGGGATAGCAAAACTTAACAGGGGTCCAATAAATCCCTCAGACTGTTTCACTAGCTGTTTCTTTTTTTTTTTTAATGAGACAGTCATTTGTTACTTGGGCTTTTTTATGATTCATAGTGTTGCACAAACGGCTAGTTTCGTGCCCCTGGAGGCTTGTCCAATCCACCTCTAGGTGAGAGTCACACACACAGGCTGGGTCCAATTTCAGATTTATTGTTTGCAAACAAGTTCGACAGGGGAGCTTAATGCTCAAATCCGTGTCGACCCCAAACAGAGTCTGGGGTTCCTTTTTATAGCTAACATTAAACAAAAGATTCTAACGTGTCGCGTAATTATTGGCAGCCCAAGTATTACGTCTTGCAACATATGTCTAGCAGTTACATGTTCTATGATGGTTTACATACATGTCTCATTTACATCTTAAATCTCCTCCCTGGGGCCGTCTTTAAGCCCATCTCGGTCATTCTTCGGTCAGGGTCTGAGTTCTTTACATCAGCATCTTTCCCTGTCCCTCTTCTCTTA
>NW_005842754.1:684058-690528 GCF_000455745.1 Alligator sinensis | reverse complement strand
CCCTTTTAGTCCTCAGGCATTGCTGAATGCCCTTGCTGAGCCAAGGGGGTTTCTGAGCACTCTTACCCGCCTTGCTTCTCTCAGGGACTGTTATCCTTTGGGCCTGGAGGATCGCCCCCTTAAGGTACGACCATCCCCCGTGGACTCCCATCTTCTCTATCTTCCGGGTCCTCAGTGCCTCCCCAACTAATCTCCAAAGCTCATTGAAGTTGGCCCTTCTGAAGTTAAGGGCTCTAGCCTTGGTGTAAGCCCTTGACACCCTGCGCTGGATAGTGAATTCCAGCAGGTGATGATCACTGTTGCCCCGGTGGTCAAGGACTTGCAGTCCCCTCACCAGATCATCCCCCAGTGGCCAGGACCAGGTCCGGCAAGGCATTACCCTTAGTGGGGCTGTGCACCTCCTGGATAAGGTGAAGGTCCTGTAACACAGCCAGGAACCTATGCAAGCGGTCAGACCCGGCTATCTGCTCCTCCCAGCAAATGTCTGGGTAGTTTAGGTCACCCATGACAATAACATCCCTTGACCTAACCGCCTCCATAAGCTGACCGGAGAAGTCCTGGTCCAACTCTTCCCCCAGGTTGGGCGGTCTATAGTAGACACCCATGGTAAGGCCCCCCTTGTAGTTTGACCCAAAGTGTCCCAACCCTCCTCTAACCCGAAGCTAATCCTTGATGATGTGAGGTGCTCTTTGACATGGAGTTTGACCCCCCCCCGGCCCTTCCTCTCTGTCCTGTCCCTTATATACAGGGTGTATCCCCGAATGCTCACTGCCCAGTCATAGGCAGGGGCCCACCAGGTTTCTGTAAGCCCTACTAAGTCTGGATTCTTACTCGCAATCAGGAGGCACCGTTCCTCCTGCTTGCTCCCCATACTATGAGCATTGGTGTAGAGGCACTTGAGGCCTCCTGAGGGTGCACATGCCTCCCCCACACAGATTCTGTCTCTCTTTTTCAGCACATGGATTTGGTGAGGTGTCAAGGGGATGTTTCCTTTTAAGGTGTTCAGTAGGGCCGTGTGAAATTTCACCAGCTGTTTCAATTCGACATTGTTTGGACTCATTTTGAGCTCGAGACAGCGAAATCGAATTGAAATGAAGGGCTTCGAAACAGCCTCAAAATGAAGCTAGTTGAAATGTTTTGAGTTTTGAAGCAGCCAGGTGGTGGGAGACAGGGGAGAACCAGGGCTGCGCTCCCAGCGGCTTCACAGCCTCATGTGGCTCAGCCTGGAGCACAGCCCTGGCTCTCCCTGCCTCCTGCAGCTGGCTGTGGGAAGTCAATCACAGTGTAGGGGCAGGGAACTGAGTCCGGGCTCAGTTCCCCTCCCCAGCACCGCAATTCGGCTGAAGAAGGGAACTGAGCCCGATTGCTCAGCTCCCCTCCCCAGCCCTATGATCAGGCTGGGGAAAGGAACTCAGCCTAGCTCATCTGCCAGGCAGTTCAGGGGCCCACAGCCCCGGGAGGACTGGCATAGTCCCTGCAGCCCTCCTGGGGTTGCAGGCCCCCATCTGCCCGCTTGGAAGCTAAGAAAGAGCCCCTTGCTACATTATCTCTTTCTATTTCCACCCACTGCTTTTTTGCAAAGTGTAAGCCACCAGCTGGTTGGAAGGGAAAAGCTCGGTTCTTAATCTAAAAGTCTCTGGGGTAGAAGTGTTTAAGTCTACCATCAGATAACATTTTTTAGTGGCATCTTCAAAAGCTTCTAGAAAGAACTGGGCCTTGCCTGGGTACATCTATCTTACCAGGAACATCACCTATAGCGTATCCCTGTGATTTTTAAACAGAACTATGTATTTTGTGTTGAGGGTGATGGTGTGACTCTTGTTCCCCTGACAGAAAACATTCTGATCTATATACAGGATGCTAAGATTCCTCAGATGTACATACAGGCAGTCCTCAACTTATGATGTATCGAGTTCTGACGAATGGCATTCAGGACTTTTATAAATGGACACCCTGTTTTGAGGTTCCAAAGTAGGTTTTAACTTTATGATGCTCGATACAGCTGCATCCAGCTGCTAAGTCTGTTCTGGTGGAAGGGGAGGGGGCAGCTCAATGCCTCAGCAGCGAAGGAGGGATTGGGGCTGGGGCAAGCACTGCCCCTTGGGGGAAGGGGCACAGGATGAAGGCACGGCTCATCCACGGGGCATGGGGAGGGCAGGGGTGGCTCCTGCCACTGTGTGCCACTGGTCCAGGAGGGCACGGTGGGGGGGCAGCAGCAGGGCATAGCCCCTGCTCCTAGCACTGCTGCACCCGCCCAGAGCAAGCCACGCCTTTGTCCCACACCCCCCTGCCCCGCTGCGCCTGCCCAGGCTGCAGCATGGTGCAGCCCAGGCCCCGCCCACCCTGTGCAGATCCGGAGACACACCCCCTGTGACCTCCCAGACCAGCAGCGCACAGCAGCAGGAGCCACCTGCCCCCATCCCTGTGCCCCCTGCACTAGCTGCACCTTTGCTCCATGTCCCCCGCCCTGGCTGGGCAGCGCTTGCCCCAGCCCCAATCCCTCCTTCCTGCTGGGGCATTGAGCTGCCCCCTCCCCTTCCACCACAACAGACTTACCAGCTGGGCACAGCTGTACTGAGCATCATAAAGGAACCAATCCCCAATCTGTAACATTGTTCCTATGGGAAAAGGGTTCCAGGTTATGACTTTTTAACTTATGATGCAGTTTTCAGGAACAAGTGTGTTGTAAGTCTGAGGACTGCCTGTATTTGGCAAAGGCTTTCTCTGTTTCACCACTTTCACAAGCAGAGTCCATCAAATCATCCACCACAACTATATTTACTTTATTTGGAGGAAGCAAGTGGTCATCATGAAGACTGACTGGCAGTCCCGCCACAAATATGATAAAAGGATATTTACAAATAAGTTCTTTATATAAAGGTTGCCAACAGCTATAACACCACATGATATTCTCAGGCAAAACAGACAATATTCAATCAGCATTATCTAAAACCTTTTTTTATGAAGTGTGGTGGGCTCATCTGCCAGGCTCGTAGAAGCTTGATTCCAATTGGTGGACTATTCCCACCAATCGGGTAACACTTGGGGAGGGGCTGACCCCGCCCCTACCCAGGGTGAGGTGAAGAGTCCAGACCTGGTTGTAGACTGGCTCCAATTCTCCCTGATTGGTTCATTTACAGTCTGGGTGGAGCCTCTGGAGGAGATAAAAGAACAGCATGCCCGACACACGGGTAGGCACATTGAGGGATGAAGAAAGCAGGGCTAAAAAGAGCTGGGGAAGAGCAGCCAAGTGGGTGGATGCTGTTGCCCTGAACAGCCCCTGAAGATGCCTCTTACCGGACAAGAGCGGTGGACAGCTTCAGCCCCAGTCAGCGCGTAGTGCGGCACATGGGGTGAGACCATGCTGTGTGACGCAGCTTGGGTGCACGCAGCGGTGCACAGAGCCCCAGACCCTGGGACCTGCACAAGGCACTTCGGGTCCGCAACCCCCGGTGTGAAGCTGGGAACCTAGAGCTGGCAGTGTGGCGCAGCGCATTGCAGCAGGACCCTGACCCTGAGAACCACTGGAGGAGGCTCAGGTCCATCATTTCCTGGCACACAGCCAGGACTCACATGCATGCTTGGTGTGCGGCTGGTCCCAGGCAGGACCTGGTCCTCGGAGCTGCAGAAGGCGGCTTGAGCCCCCAACTGTGAGCAGCAGGCAGAGCCCTCGGTGCCTGAAGTGGGGCACAGGGCTGTGAGGGAATTGAAGGCCCTGCAGGAGCCAGAGGCCTGCGTTTGCGTCAGCTGAAAGAAACCTCGGCTGGGGTGACAAGGACCCCACATCGCCCATTGGAGCTGTGAGTTATTGGGAAAAGGGTTCCCACAGGGGAAGAAGCCCCTGGAAGGGGGTCTAGCAGAGTGTCCTGTGGGGAAAGGGTCTCCAGCAAGCCCACGAGGGGCTGAGAGGTTCTGGGGCCCCTTCCTTCTCCCCTTTTTGGAGCAGTGCCAAGGCTCCTAGCATCAAAGGGGAGTCTCCAGTACTCACAGTGACGCTGATACACTGATACACTGAAGGGTGTGCGGGCAGGCACCTCATATTTTGTAGGTAGTACCTTATATTTTGTTATTTCTAATGTGAGTTGTTGTTTAACTGTTGTATATTGTATATATATTTACCTGTCTTGTTGAATCCCTTGTTAATACCCACCCTGTGGTTTACCAGTATTGTTTTGCTGTTCACCTATATTTACTTGTTGGTTATTTGGATTTTCCTGTGCTTACCTGTTTCAGATCACTTACTTACCTCTGCTGGATTCAAGGCCATTGGATAGCCTTATATGTAAAGTGTATATATTGTATATATTTATTAATATCACTTTTGGGGTTTTGTGTATGTGTATATATGTATATATATATTAATAAAATTGTATATAGTTAAACTATTTTTGTCCTGATTTGACTCTACAGAGAACAGAGGGAACAGGCTGGTATTGCCACAGCACTCCTGCCTGGCCACCCATCCCTTCTATTTGCAGAGGGGAGCACATACTTGGATGCACCCGGGTTACAAAAGTAACTTTACTATGGTTGCTAGGTCCTACAAGAATCACAGAAAAGGGGTGTTTCTGGAGCACATCTATGTTAAAAAATCATAGGGGAGGCTGTTAAAGTTTTCTGTGAGGACTCTCTTATCATAAATGACTCTGCATTTTCTTAAGGGTCTTGGTTTCTATCATCCACCTCTCTCTGTTCCTAACAATAAATAGCAGTTGTACTGCAATTTTTTTAGAGGGTGCCTGTGTCAGGGTTTACCCCATAATCTAGAATGAGATCTCTCAAGGTCTCATAGTTGACATTTTCACAGTTGGCCACATTCAGGGACCACCTTCAAGCAGTTCTTTTCTTCTGACAGTTTGTACCTGTAGGTTTTCGGGTCTGCTGACACTTACTCTGCGATGTGTTCATCTGGGGGTGGATCTTGATTGTGAGCTTGCCGAAATAATCACGTAGTGGAGGATTCCAGTTTCCTTGTCGTTCACAAATATCACCGAGTCTGTGTCATGGTACAGGCGCTGGCCTTGCAACCTGTCTAGTAGCTCAATATATTAGTGTGTATATCTCTGAAGTGTGTGTACCACCAGTCCTGGGTTTTTTATTCACAGGTCCCAAAGCACCGGCTTTGGAACAGTTAATTTTTGTTTGTTTACACATGGTTTGTGGTATTTGTGGTGTTTTCCTCTGAGAAACCATGCAATCTTGTCTTTTCTTTTTTTTTTTACTGTGTCCTTCTATTCTGTCCTTTTGGCTTTCTGATCCTTAGGCATTCTGATCCTCATGGTGAGCATTTCTGTGGCTTTGTGTTAGTCATAGGTGGAGGAAGAAAAAAAAATTGGGGGGGCAAGGAGGCTGAGCATGCACATGCACATGTGTGCACACCACCCCCATGGGAAAGTCTGAGTGGGGAGGGGAAAGGGCCAAGGGGGAGAGTGGTATTGCCTGGCACCGCGCTGCACTGTACCACCCCGGCCACCTCCCAGCCCTGACCACGCCAGCCCCAGATGCCGCACTGGCCACGGCTGCCTCCCGGCTCTGGCTACACTGGCCCCAGCCCCAGCAGCCTCACAGCTGTACCAGCCCTGGCCATGCACCGGCCCTGGCTGCCTCCCAGCCCTGGCCCCAGCCCTGGCTGCCTCCCGGCTGCATCAGTGCTGGCTGCACCAGCCTCAGCTGCCTCTCCACCCTGGCTGCCTCCCCGCACCTAGAACCAGGGGCCAGAGTGGGGCCAGCCTCAGCTGCACCACCAGACTGGAGGGGATGGAGCCCCCGGGACCCCCGCACCTGCCCTGTGCTGCTCCACGTCGTCCCCAGGAAGAGCCTGGCAGCTCCTCCAGATGTGTGGCACAGGGCAGCCAAAGGGGAGAGGGCACAGGGCCCTCTGATCTTTTCACGGGCGAAGGTGGGCTGTAGTTGTGACCTAGGATCAGCCTCTGCTTCATGTCTCCGCACCTCACTGCTGCCACTTCGCAAGTGGCGGGTGCCACCATGTGCGCCTTGCTACTGGCCAGACCAGACAGCGAGGCACATGGCGGCACCCACCACTTTCAAAGTGATACAAAGATCAGAGGCTGAGCCCAGGTTGCAGCTGCGGCCCACCCTCACCCATGCAAAGATCAGGGGGGCACATACCTTCCTCAACCTTGGCTGCCTGGCTGCCTGGTGCTGCGCCTCTGGAGGAGGCGCTGGGCTCTGATTGTCCCACAACCCGGCCGGACTGGGGCCCCATTCAGCATGAATGGGGCCCTGGCCATAGGACAATCCTGATGGTGCAGGAAGGAGCAGGCCAGGGGCAGGGGTGAATGACTTGCCCTTCCCCTACCCCACTCTCTCCTGCACTGTGGGGGTCTTTATCTGCCCTCCTCCCAAGTCCATAAAAAAAAAAACAGATGAAAAGAAACTTACCTGTGGCTGGGCTGGCTGCAATCCTGGCTGCGAGTGCACAGGGTAGCTCAGCGTGCCCACCCCTCCCT
>NW_005842754.1:679014-684013 GCF_000455745.1 Alligator sinensis | reverse complement strand
AGGCATTTCCTGCTGCTGCCCAGTGTTTGGGGGGGCCAATCCCCTTTAGCCCCGCCCTTCTGCCATATTAGTGCTGTTAGAGGTCTTTGGTTTGGTTCCCATCCCTCTGGCATTTCTAGGAACTGATTCTCTGAAGCATCACTTTCTTTGGAAGTGTTAGGTGAGAACACTTAAGAAATATAAAATCTGCATCTCAGCATTGTCTGAGTAAAAAGGTGACCAAACGCCAGCCCACATGCCAGACCAATGTGAAACACGAGGGTAAGTTGTGTTCAGCGTGTGAAGAGCTCATGATCACAGTGCCGACAGGCGCATGATCAGACTGCCTCAGCAAATCAGAAGCTGCATGAGACGCGTGGCTGCACGGCCGGCAGTCACACTCTCCTAACTGAACATCAGCAGCATATTCTGATTGGCTTAGGAGTTTATAAAAGGGACAGAGCGCCAAAGCGCAGGAACTCGGGGTTCCACACAAACAGTTGGAGAGGACTAATCACCCTTTCCAGGAACCCGTGTCCCCTAGGCCGATTAATATTGTATACTCGTTACCAAACATATCAAACACACCGAGCTCTCGTACAACAGTTTTTGCTGTTGTTACCCGCATTTGCAATCATTGTTTGTACTTTGTTGTTCTATTATCTCCTGGCTGTACATCGTAAGAAGCAGCTGCTGCCTACTTGCTGTTTAACTGCTGTTTAAGAGTTTTTTTGTCATCTTGCACAAGTTGTAAGTAAAACCTTAGTTTATTTTACCACCTTAACTTGAGTCAGTGTCCCTTTCGTCCCCGGCCTGGTCGTACCGGAGGGTTGGTCATCCACCCGCCGCTGTTTACCACAAGCATCAAGAACTGGCTTTCCACAAAATGAAAGCTTAACTGTCAAATGGTTAAACCCCACCTGGCACCCCAGATTCTTGAAAGAAAAACTCTTGTCACGTCTAGGTGTTGCTGGTTTAAGCCACAGCAGGGTCAAAACTGCAGGCATGCTAGCCCCTGCTGAGGCCATGAAGACTGCCAAGTTTCAAGGAGATCAGTGGAGGGGTTTGGGGGAAACTGCCCCTCAAGCTGCAGACAAGCAAAACTCATGCCATGGGTGCTTGTGAGACTGACTGTGTCTGTCTTGGGGCGGGGAGGGGAGACACTGCTGCAGGCCTGGCTGCTAAACTGCTGTGTTACCAGTTACCAATCAATCAATCATGACTCACTCAGGGACTAGCTCAATACACAGGACCTAGCTACTACATAACGATTTAACGAGCTTCAATTAGCACCTACCAGGCTAAGGAAAGGAAAGAATCAATACAGACAATCAACTGCCCCAAGACAGACACAGTCTTGGCTTAAGTTTTGTCCACCAGCAGCTAGGGGTGCAGGGCCCCAGACTCCCCCTGCACCAATCTCCTCGACAGCTGGCAGGCGCCACAGCAGGGGCCACCATCCCTGCAGCTGTCACCCCTCTGCGCCTTAACATACACTCTGTCACCCATGGCACGAGTTTTGCTTGTCCGCAGCTTGAGGGGCAGTTCCTCCCAAACCCCTCCACCGATCTTTTTGAAACTTGGCAGGCTTTGTGGCCTCAGTAAGAGCTACCAGTCCTGCAGTTTTCACCCCCCTGTGATGCGACACACAGCCGTGACATGAGTTTTGCTTTCAAGAATTTGGGGTACACTTCCCCACAAACCCCTAAACCGATCTTCTTGAAACTCAGCAGGTGTCATGCTCTCTGCAGCAGCTACCATCCCAGCAAGTTGCATCCAAATCTGACACAAAACAATAAAGTTATAGATATTTCATTGATTCCCCATTATACCCTATGACTGGATCTCCGAGGCGGCTCCGAAACTTTGGAGCTGCTTCAGCCACATCGAGGCAGAAACCCGGTCCAGAGATCTGAATCAGATCGCAGCCATCCGAAGTGGCCAGATGGGATTGCTGCCTACTCGCACAGGCCTAATACCCAGTCACTCCTGCCCCGTAGCCCTCAGTCTCCCCACTTCTGTTGCTCCCCCCGTCCTTTTACTTACCCTTGCGTTGCATCAGCAGGCTCAATCCTTGCTGCAGCCTGGAGCAGGGAGCACAGAGCATGTAGCAGGTGCTCCAGCTCAGCCCTGTAGCAATAGTGGCTGGTTTATAGGCCTGGGCTGGAGTCATGCTCCATACTCCAGGCTGTAGCAGGAATAGAGCCTGCTAGCATGGAGCAAAACTAAGGCCGGGTACGGGGAGATTTTGGGGAGGGAGAGACTTCAGGAAGGTAGATGGGAAGGGGTGGCAGGATGGGGCAAGCTGCCTGACTCTCACTGCCTGCCCCAATGCCTCCACCCTGCCTGCCCCCTACCACCTGCCCCACTACTGCTTCTTCCCCACTGTTCCCTCCACTGCCTGCCCTACCCCATGCCTCACCACTTGCTGTACCATGTGCCCCTGTACTGTCCACTGTCTGTTCCCACACTGCCTGCCCCATTACTGCCCCATCACCTCTCCCTCCAACACCCACAGTAGTGGGGGAACAAATTTAAGATGATTCTCCAATTATTAAATGTCATACACGGAAAATTATAATATATTTATAAATGTTCTGTGTATGGAATTTAGTTATTAGGAGGTCATCTTAAATGCGAGGTCATCTTGTATTTGGGTAAATATAGTAAATGAGAATTAAGTGGGAGCTCGATAGAAATATTCAGAATTATGAAAAGGTAACCATTTTACCTTCTGAGCTAATGATTGTTTTATAACTCATAATTGATTCAAATGATTTATCAGTATTCAAAAATGGAGTGGAGAGAGAGAGAGAGAGAGAGGAAATTCCTGGTTCTGTCAGATAAGAGAAATAATATGAAAGGTAACCTTTTTTCCTTCAATTAATACTAAGCAATGGGCCTTAGGAGGACATTTCTCTCAAGGGTAGCTGATTTTTAAATCCCTGTGATAAAGATTCCTGTACCTTTCCCTGGATACTGGTCAGGTACAGCACACTAGTACAGATGGTCCCAGTATGACAGTACATATAATTGTAAAACAGGTTGGATAAGTTTGATAACAAGCATTTAGAAAGCATGAAGCCAAAACACAAGGCGCAGGGCTACCAAAGATTACAAACAGAATAAATAGTAGACAACAAAGAAAAGTCAGAAATATTTATTCAGTAGCTATTTTGCCCTGGTTTTCACAGGATAGGATATCAGTAGTATAATGTCAGTAACAGATATGTGAAGTTACAAGACTAAATTGAAGAGCTAAAGGATAAGATCACAAATGGATTCATTTCCAAACAGAATGGTCTAATTACACTAGTTCTGGGATGCTAAAATATTCAGGCGAGATAATTTCACACCATTGGTAATTATGACTGAGACTTCAAAGAGCTCATAGGGCTTGTTCTGATCTCATTTAACTACATTAAAGCAGCAATGTTGCACCACCACAAAACTGGTGAAAATGTGGCCAGACTCATTAGTTAAATGGTCACATTATAAATTGCAAGAAGTCTTAGGAATCCAGTCCTTTTGGCTCTGGACATGCTCATTTTGTAGTCATTGCCTGTGCTCCTGTATGTGTTTTTGCCCAATTCACTCCCCACAATATTGACACCACTTTCAAGCACTGCACTTATTTGGTCTTTGCCTTTATGACTGGGAGGTATGAATTAAAGTCTGGGTTGTGTTGGAACCCATCCATGCTTCAGTGAGGACACAGGGAAGTTCACAGAAATGGTGATAGTTCTCCAAATTTCTTCCCTGAGGGATAAATGAATTCTTCCAGAGTGAGTTCTTCAGAGGGTTTTCAGCCCCTGATGAAGGGTGGAGTAGGTGTACTGGAGCCCCCACCCAAGGTGTGTGTATGTGGAGGGGGGGCTCCAAATCACCTACCGCACCCTCCAGTGCTGGCTGGGGAACCCCTAGAATAGGGGTAGGCAACATTTTTGGCCCGGAGTGCCAAAAACCCCACAATGTCTACCCTGGAAGGTGTCGGAGTGCCAGCATGCCAGAAAAACAAAACGAGGGTGGGGGTACATGGCAGGATGTACTGCATATTAATATAGTTAATAATCATAAATGTTGCTTTTTTGCAGTAAATACCAGATTTTCTAAAAGATGGATGTTGTGATGAGAGTGAGAAAGAGAAAGAGTGAGAAAGGGAAGAGGAAGGAGACAAAAAAGAGTGGGGAGAGAAAAAAGAAAAAAAGCCACAGGCTCTGAGAACAGCCATTGCAGGTTTGGGGCTGGGAGCCTGCAGCCAGCAGCTCTGTGCAGGGCCTGGCCCAGCCCTGGCCCATTGAGAGGAGCTGTGGATGGACAAGGCCAGGCCCAGGCAGGCTGGGTCAGCTCCTGGGGCTGTTCCCAGGAGCTCCCATGGCCAGGCCCTTGCGCTGGGGGCAGCTCTGCCCTGCTCGTGCTGTGCCTGGTGCGCAGAGAGACTGAACCTGAAGCCCTCCACAAGCCTGGCATACTGCCCTGGTCAGGCAGCAAACCCTCACGGGCAGGCCAGCTGTGCCCTATCCCTGTGGAGCTGCGCAGGTCAGGCAAGGCTGGGCCCCACCTTGGGCGCCCCCACCCACTACAGCCCAAGCCCACTGAGCCCCAAGGCAGCCCGACTTCTTGCCCAGCCCCTGCCTTCCCAAAGGCCTGGCCAGGCCGGCCTGCCCACAGTTCCTCCCCCAAAGCCTGCTTCTCCCTGAGCATCTAGCTCCAGTGCTCAGCACCCTTGTGGGAGAGGGCATCCATCTGCATGAATGACTGGTGCTTCCTGAATCTGAGGGGGGGCACCTGCAGAAGCCACTGATGGTGGCAGCCCTACCAACAGCATCAGTGTCAGCCATCGGGGGGGCACCAACCCCATCAGGGGGGCACATGCACCCCCTACCAGTTGCCTATGTCCATCTCCCTGAGCCCTGGGCATAGGCGAAGGGATCGGGGCTGGGACCTGCTGCGCCCGTGTGGCTGCTCCTTCTCCCACGTTTGGGGTTCTTGCCCAGCACCAGTGTTCCCCATGAACTGC
>NW_005842754.1:672381-678930 GCF_000455745.1 Alligator sinensis | reverse complement strand
GGGCCAGAGGGGCTGGAGCCCCCAGCATCCCTATGCCCGCCCCAGATCATCCCCAGGAAGAGCCCGACGCAGCCCAGTGGCTCCTCCAGAGGTGTGGCGCCAGGGAGCCAAGGTGCCATGTGTGTTCCACCACTGGGCAGGCTGGGCAGTGAGGCAAATGGCACAGCGCCCTGCCACTTTCAAAACAGCGGAGGCAGTGAGGTGCAGAGGTGGAGCCCAGCTCACAGTTGCAGTGCCCTCGCACCATGCAAAGCTTGGGGGCCCACATGTGCCCCCTTGGCTCCCCTGTATCATGCTTCTTGAGGAGCTGCTGGGCTCTGATTGTCCTACGACTCGACCCAGCCTGGCCAACGCCACATTCACGGTGAATGGGGCCCTGGCCAGGTTGGGTCATGGGGCAGTCAGAGCCCAATGGCTCACCCAGGAGCACGGCATGGGGGAGCCAAAGGGGGCAGGGAACATGCCCCCCTGGCTCCTCTGTGGTGCATGCAGCAGTGGGAGATGACTGCCCACACCCTGGATGAGCTGCTGGGCTCCGATTGTCCCATGACCTGGACCAGCTGGGTCCAGATTCATGGTGAATGGGGCCCTGGCAGGGCTCGGTCGTGGGACAATCCCCACAGTGCAGGAGGGAGTAGGGCAGGGGTAAATAATTTGCCCTGCCCCTACCCCACTCTCTTCTGCACTGTGAGGGTCTCAATCTGCCTCTCTCCCTCTCTCCCCCTGGCAAGCCCAGGCAGTAATAAATAGAAAAAACCTTCCCTGCCTTTGGCTGGGCTGGCTGCGAGTGCGCTGGGTATCTGGATGTGCCCGCCCCTCCCCACTGCAGCTGCAGCAGCCTGGGCTTGCCCACCAGCTGGGAGCCTTCAAGGGCCAGGCTGGGCTGGAGGGCTCAGCCCAGGGACAGGGGGCAGAGGCAGAGGCAGAAAAACACAGACAGCATCCCTGCCTGTGTTCTCCTGACTCTGCCCCCAGTGCCTGCCATGGTGATGGGACCTGTAGCTGCTCTGGAAAGTCCAGAGCAGCAAGTTAAAAAAACCATTTTTTTTTAAAAACAATTTTCTTGCACACCTCCTGGTGTGCCGGGGGAAATGTCTCTGCATGCCACTAATAGCCTGCGTGCCAGGGGTTGCCGACTCCTGCCCTAGAATGAGCTCCCTCCTCTCCCTTTCCCCTCTGTCATTCTGAAAACTTTTCAGCCTAGCAGGAGCAGGGTTGTTGCTAGGGGAAACCAGCTGCAGGTTTGCAACCAGCAGCTAGAATCTGCTCCCCCTGGAACCATCGGTGAACTTCTGTTTGTTACAAGAGATCATCGTAACTGAGAACACTTCCCGCAAAGTGTTCTCAGTTACAGCGGGGAGCTGCACATCTGTCTGAACCACAGGATATCAGACGAGTTATTGTCAAAGAAGATCTTCTATTGCAGTGGTCTCCAACCTTTTTATGGTGAAGATCACTTTTTGGAAGTAAAGGGCACCCCAGGATCTACTGTACCCCCCCACCTGCCCCACCCAGCAGCGGCAGAGAACTGGAGTTGGGCTCCAGCCTAGCCTAGTCAGGGACTCTCTGCCACCCAGGGGTGCATGGGGGAGCCTCCCACCATTGGGCACAGCTCGGCAGAGGCTTCGGGGGCCCGTGCCCCCCAACCTGTACTCCAAAGGCCCATGCACCTGCTACCCTGTGCTCCAGGACAAGGTGGCTGCTGCTGCACCTGGAGCACAGGTGGGGGGACAGTGGGTTCCCAAGACCTCGCTGGGCTGCGCCCAGCAGCAGAAGCCCCTCCCTCCACATGCTCCTGGGTGGTGGAGAGTCCCAGACCCAGCCGGGCTGGAGCCTGACCTGTTCTCTGCCGCTGCTAGGCTGAGCCATGCCTGCCCAGCAGCTAAAGGAACGTGGCGGCTGCTGCTGCACCTGGAGCACAGGTGGGGGGACAGTGGGTTCCCAAGACCTCGCTGGGCTGCGCCCAGCAGCAGAAGCCCCTCCCTCCACATGCTCCTGGGTGGTGGAGAGTCCCAGACCCAGCCGGGCTGGAGCCTGACCTGTTCTCTGCCGCTGCTAGGCTGAGCCATGCCTGCCCAGCAGCTAAAGGAACGTGGCGTTGGGCCCTAGCCTGGCCAGGTCTGGGACTCCCTGCCACCCAGCGGTATGTGGGGGGGGGCCGGGGGGCCCCCTGCCACTCTGCATAGCCCAGCGAAGGCCTTGGGGGGCCCGTGCCCCCCCACACCTGTCCTCCGGGGGCCGGCGCCTCCTCCCCACTATGCTCTGGGTGCAGCAGGCAGCCCACAGCTGCAGCTGCTTCATCCTGGACCATGGGGCCGGGGGGCATGGGCCTCTGAGGTCCCCATTGGGCTGCGCCCAGTGGCAGAAGCTGCCCCTCACCATGCGCCCCTGGGCAGCAGAGAGCCCCCTGTGCCCCTGGAGGAGCCCCCCTGGAGCTCCAATCCTCCCACCACCCAGTGGGGCTGGGGCCCTACTTATCTTTCCCTGCTCCTGGCTGAGCCGCAGGTCAGTCCCTCACCATGGGGGCCTCA
Source organism: Alligator sinensis (assembly GCF_000455745.1). Lineage (NCBI taxonomy): Eukaryota > Metazoa > Chordata > Crocodylia > Alligatoridae > Alligator > Alligator sinensis. The sequence goes on along the minus strand of NW_005842754.1, from coordinate 676,399 downwards.
ATCTGGTCCCCATCCCTTCCCTCCCCAACAGATTGACCTGCTGGGGCTGGGGGCAGTGGGTGTGTGCATGCCCCCAGTTGCCCCCCCAGCCCAGGATGGACCTAAAGATGCTTGGGGATTGACTGGTCGATTGCAATCCCCAGGTTGGTGACCACTGTTCTATGGTGAGCTAAAGGAGGGAAAGCACTCTCAGGAAGGCCACAAGAAACATATCAAGGACTCCCTCAAGTCATCCTTGAAATGTTTCAACATTGACCCAAAGTCTTGGGAAGATCTGGCTCATGATCATTCCACTTGGAAAAGCCACATCCATACTGGAGCTACAGTCTGTAAGTGGAGGAGATCTGCTGAGGCAGAGCAGAAGCACAAACAGCATAAATCTAACAACAGCAGCACACCCACTGTTGATCAAGCAACCCAAAGTGGCACCTCTTTCTCAGTATGCCACAGAGTTTAAAGCACAAATTGGCCTGATCAGCCACTCACATACTCACAGAAACCAAACCAATCAGTGATATCATGGTCATCTTCAAATTCAAAGGATCATCATCATCGTCATCATCAACAACAACAACAACAAAAATTAGGTTATATAGGTCTAGTGCATATGAAACTGGAATACATGAGAGATCAGGTTGTACGGGCCAATGCCTGAGGGTCAGGATGTAGTTGTAAGGGTGCTGATGTGGGTAGTTGGGGGTTAGGCTGACACTGTGGATGCACAGTATGTGTTTGTGGGGGTGCAGATATGCAACTGAGAGTCTGTGTAAGTGCTGGACCATAACATGAGGGCATGGTGGGGTGTTCAGGGCTGGCACGGGTTGGAAAGTGACAGGGTGTAGGTGAGAGCATGCTTGCATGTGTGTGGATATGAGTTTGAGTGTGGAATCAAGGGAGAGTGTAGCTAGATGCTCATGGCGCAGTGGGAGCATGGATGTGGCTGCACAGGAAATGCAACTGGGTGCATGTGGGTAAAGGTGGGATTGCGGGTGGGAGTAATGTGGTTAACGGTTTACATAGAAATATGAGGTGAAAGGCACTGCATTGTTTATAAGCTGAATGGATGTTTAGTGAGTGAATCCATTTAAAATGCTCCCCAGATTAATTAGTTGCCTTGATTTCCCCAGTTTACCTCCCACTAGAACAAAATGCAGGTAGTTTACAGCCAGCTTTTGTCATACCCCTGAAGTGAGCAGAATTCATGAAGAGATGTCAATAGTATTCTTTCTCAAGTTTGTAAATGTCAGTGCAAGCAGATTTCTCTGTTTTCATCTTCTACTTCTGTAGGATTTTTAAAACACGGAGAGCCCAAGTGCAGGCTTCACAACCACTGGCTGTTAATGGGTACATCTACACATTCATTAATGCACTTTTGCTACGGTGCATTAAGTTTAATACCTCTAATGAGGTACTACATAAAGGCGCATTAGGCTACCCTAATGCACTGTAGCAAAAGCAAACACCTTTTTGGTGATACTTAATGTGCAGTAGACTAATTCTACTGCGCATTAGCATATTAGCACTGTTTTTGTTGTGACACTTTAATGTGCAGTAGAATGAACTACTGCACATTAAAGCACATGTGTAGACACACCCTGTATGTACAAAGGAGATTGCTGGGAAAATAACTATTCAATGAAAGATACAGGATTTCTCGAAGTCTCGTAAGTATGAAAGACAGTGGCTTGGCTGACTTGATTTGTATTTTGCAGAAGAACCTCCAGATTGCCCGTCTCCTCTCTGGCAAATGCAGCGTCAGTAGAAAGCAGTTGTTCCACATGTTAAGAGCCTTTTCCAGTTAGCCAAGACATATCTCCAGTTCTAAGAAAAAGACAAAAGCAACTCCACTGTTTAAGTATGTCCCAAACTTCCTTCCAAATGTATTAACCAAAGTTGCTTGCTTAGTTTGCATTGTCATTAGAGAAAGCTGTAGTCTTGTCCCAGTTCCGGAAATCATTCTCTCTTCACTGAGTTGTTCCTCACATTGCTAAAGGAGAATTTAGGGGCTAATATAGCTGAATGGAGAGACAGGAGGGTATTCTATAATTAAAGCCTTGTCTACAATCCAACTTGCTCTGGTTTAACTAAAGGTGGCATGGTGATTTAATTAAACTGGTAGTAAACTGTCAATGCTCTTAATTCCAGTGAAATTAATTTCAGTTATTAGCCAATGAATGGCTTGGTGGTTAGAGTCCTTTGCTGGGATGAGGGAAATATAGGTTCAGATCCACTCTGAGTTGGTGGGGGTGGTATCTAGAACTTCTGTGTCCCACTTTCAGAGTGAGTGAAAATAGGCAGCAAACAGGGCAACTTGCAAGCAGTTTGCTGGGAAGAAATGAAAGAGGAGCCAGGCAACAGATACTGCTTCTGGAAGGTAAGTGAGCCAGGCTGGTCTATAGGCATTTATACACATACCTTTTCATCTGGTGATGTGCCAGAGATCTGCTGCTTCTTAGCAGTCTCAGTTAATCGAGTCTGCCCCACATGTGAGGTGGTGTGCACTGCGCTGCACCATGTACAGTTGTTTAAGCATTACAATGCACATCGGCACAGAGAAAATGGCGGTGGTGCGCTTTTGACCTAAAGCACTTCTGCGGTGTTTTAGTTTAAAAATGCTTCACCATTTTCTTTGTGCTGATGTGCATTTCACTGCTTATACAACTGCAAGTGTTGCAGCGCTGAGCGCTTTTAAAAGCACCCGGTGCTATGGCACTTGCACATGTAAAAATGCCCTTCATGCTTGGCTCGGTGAGTGTTTATTTGGTTGACCGTGTATTTGTGCCTGTGCTTTGAGCAGCTAGAAGTCTGTTTGCTAAGTGATTATTTGCCAGGTCCGACTGCTCATGTAGGTTCCTAGCTGGGATACAGGACCTCCACCTAACCCAGGAGGTGCATAGTCCCACCAGGGGAAATGCTTTGCTGGACTTGGTCCTTGCCACAGGAGGGGTCTGCGGGTACTCGACCACCTGGGTGACAGTGATCATCACCTGCTGGAATTTACTATCCAGCGCAGGGTGGTGAAAGCAAGCAGTAAGGCAAAAGTCCTTGACTTCAGGAAGGCTGACTTCAACGAGCTAAGAAGATTAGTAGGAGAGGCATTGGGGTCTTGGAGCTTCAGTGAGATGGGAGTCCAAGACAGATGGTTGTTTCTCAAGGAGACGATCCTCTGAGCTCAAAGGGAGTCAGTCCCAATGCGCACCAAGGGGGGCAGGAGTGCTAAAAAGCCTTCATGCCTTGGCAAAGGCATCCAGAAATGCCTGAGTGCAAAAAAGGTGGCATACAATCAGTGGAAGAAAGGGGCTATCACCAAGAAGGATTACACCTCCATTGTTCGGGACTGCAGGGAGGCTGTTAGGAAGGCCAAGGCAGAGATTGAGCTAGGGCTAGCGACCAGAATTAGGGATAACAAAAAGTCCTTTTTCAAATACATAGGGAGTAAGAAGAAGGCACCAGGTAATGTGGGGCTCCTACAGGACCTGGCAGCAAACAAAAAAGCTGACTTCTTTAACGAATTCTTTGCCTTCATATTCCTGAACAGGCACTGGGACATTCCTCCCACTAGCATTACAGATGGACCCAGGGGAGGCACCGCCATGCCTAGGGTCAGGGATGACCTAGTTAGGGAACTTTTGGAGGGGCTGGATGTGTTTAAATCAGTAGGTCCAGATGCTCTTCACCCAAGGGTGCTGAGGGAATTGGCAGGGGTCATAGCGAGGCCCCTGGCACAGCTTTATGAGCGCTCATGGGGCTCTGGCCAGGTACCAGAGGATTGGAAAAGGGCCAATGTGGTCCCCATTTACATGAAGGGGAGAAAGGAGGACCCAGGTAACTATAGGCCAGTTAGTCTCACCTCAGTCCTTGGGAAGACCTTTGAGAAAATTATCAAGGAGCTAATCTCCACGGGCCCAGCAGGGGAGATAATGCTCAGGGGCAACCAACATGAGTTCATTGAGGGCAGGTCCTGCCTAACTAACCTGGTTTCTTTTTATGATCAGGTCACAAAGTCCCTGGACGAGGG
>NW_005842754.1:665960-671918 GCF_000455745.1 Alligator sinensis | reverse complement strand
GCACCTTGTCGTGCATCTACAGATGCATCACAAGCAGGTTCAGGGAGGTGATTGTTCTCCTCTATGCGGCATTGGTCAGGCCGCAGTTGGAGTACTGCATCCAGTTCTGGGTGCTGCACTTCAAGAGGGATATGGCCAGCATTGAGAGGGTCCAGAGGAGGGCCATTCTAATCGTCAAGAGGCAGCAGGGCAGGCCCTAAAGGGCCTGAACTTATTCAGTCTCCAGAAGAGAAGGCTGAGAGGGGATCTGGTGGCCGCTTACAAACTCAACACGGGGAACCAGCGAGAATTGGGGGAGGCTCTGTTCCCCCAGGTACCACCCACAGGTTACTAGGAATAATGGCCACAAATTGCCAGAGAGAAGGTTCAGGCTGGACATCAGGAGACATTACTTTACAGTTAGGGTTGTCAGGCTCTGGAATGAACTCCCAAAGGAGGTGGTGCTCTCTCCTACCTTGGGGGTCTTCAAGAGGAGGTTGGACAGATATTTGGCTGGGGTGTTATGACCCCAGCACTCGTTCCTGCCCGAGGCAGGGGGTCAGACCTGATGATCTGTTTAGGTCCCTTCTGACCCTAAGCACTATGAAACTATGAAAAGCCCTAACAAGGAGGTGGAGCCAGCTCAGGCCCAGGACAGTAAAAAAGAAGACTCCCTGAGTGACCAGAGACAAACAGGGAAGTTTGCAAGCAGCTCACAGGTTAGTTTGCTACCCCACTTTCCTCTTTCAAGGAGAGCCTTTAAGGTAATTCTTTCTTTAATTAAGTGTAACCAGCCTAGATAATCAGCACAGCAGCTAAATCAATACTTAAGTTTCTTGTTTAACTAGAGACCACATGACACCACCAGACTTTGGCTTCTTCAACCATGGGATGTTGTTCCTTGAAGGAAGACTGCTAGGAAGAGATGGGATTCACCTGATGAAGAGAAGGAAGAGCATATTTGCAGACAGGCTCACTAACCTAGTGCGGAGGGCTTTAAACTAGGTTTGCTGAGGGATAGAGACCAAAGCCCTGAAGTAACTGGGGAAGTGGGTGACATGAAGGGGGCAACAGGGGAGGCATTTTCATTCTTCCTGAGAAGGTAGGGCAATTGGCTAGTTAGCTCAGATGGCTGTACATGAGTGCACTCCAGTCAAGAGAGCTCGGGCTTGAGCCCCAAGAGGGACAAAGGCGTATGGTCCAGATGAGAGGGCCAGAGCCTGAGCCCCAAGCAGATTGAGACACGCCATGAACACTGTGTGCCCCGAGGCGGGGGGAGATTGCCCCTAGGGCACAGTACTACCACAGACAGATATAAACTGTTCAGGAAGGACAGGCAGGGGAGAAGAGAAGTTGCACTTTATGTAAAAGAGCTCTATGATTGCTCAGACCTCCAGCATGAAACTGGAGCTTGGCTTGTTAAAAGTCTCTGGGTTAGGGTTAGAAGGGAGAGCGACAAGGGTGGTGTCATGGTGGGTGTGTGCTATAGACCACCAGACCAGGAGGATGAGGTATTCTTCAAACAGCTAGTGGAAGTTTCCAAATCACAGGTCCTGGTTCTCATGGCAGACATCAATCACCTTGGCATGTGCTGAGAGGGCAATACAGCACTTCACAGGCAATCCAGGAAGTTTTTGGAGAGTGTTGGGAGCAGCTTCCTGATCCAAGTTGAGAGGCCAACTACGGGCTGTGCTCTTCTTGACCTGCTGCTCACAAACAGGGAAGAACTGGTGGGGCATGTAGTAGTGCATGGCAACTTGGGACGCAGCAACCGTTAGACGGTTGAGTTCATGTTCCTGAGGAAAGGAAGGAAGGGGAGCAGCAGAGTAAGGACCCTGGACTTCAGAATAGCAGACTTCAACTCATTCAGGGAACTGATGGTCAGGATCCCCTGGAAGGCCAGTCAAAGATGGAAAGGAGTCCAGGAGAGCTCACTGTATTTTAAAGAAACCTTACTGAGGATGTATGAATGAACTATCCAGATGCACAGGAAGACTAGCAAGTATGGGAGAAGACCAGTTTGGCTTGGCGGGGATCTCTTCAGTGAGTTAAAACACAAAAAAGGAAGCTTATAGAAAGTGGAAACTTGGACAAACTACTAGGTAGGTATATAAGAGTATTGTTCAGGCATGCCGGGATGAAATCAAGACAGCCACAGCACAATTGGAGTTGCAGCTAGCAAAAGATGTGAAGGGTAGCAAGAAGGGTTTCCACAAGTATGTTGGCAACAAGAGGAAGATCAGGGAAAGTGTTGATCTTTTACTAAATGGGGGAGGCAACCTAGTGACAGATGATATGGAAAAAGCTGAAGTACACAATGCCTTTTTCACTTCAGTCTTCACAGGAAAGGTCAGCTCCCAGACTACTGCACCTGGCAGCAGAGTTTGTGAAGGTGAGCAGCCAGCAGTCACGAAAGAACAAGTTAGGGATTACGTAGAAAAGCTGGACATGTGCAAGTCCATGGGGCTGGACACTATGAACCCAAGGGTGGTGAGGGAGTTAGTCAATGTGACTGCAGAGCTGCTGGACATTATCTTTGAAAACTCATGGTGGTCAGGAGAGGTCCCAGATGGTTGAAAAAGGGAAATATAGTTCCCATCTTTAAGAAAGGAAATAAGGAGGATGCAGAGAACTACAGATCTGTCAGCCTCATCTCAGTCCATGGAAAAGACATAGAGCAGGTCCTCAAGGAACCTGTTTCTAAGTTCTTGACGGAAAAGGTGATTAGGAACAGTCAGCATAGATTCACCAAGCGCAAATCATGCCTGACCAAGCTGATTGCCTTCACTGATGAGATGACTGGGTCTGTGGATACAGGAAAAGCAGTGGACATGATATACCTTGACTTTTGCAAGGTTTTTGATAGGGTCTTCCACAACATTATTGCAAACAAGCTAAGGAATTATAGATTGGATGAATGGACAGTAGGGTGGTTAGAAAACTGGCTGGATCACTGGATTCAGTTGGTAGTAATCAATGGCTTGGTATCTAGTTTGCAGCTGACATCAAGTGGAGTGCCCCAGGGGTTGATCCTGGGCCTGAATTTGTTCAGTGGCTTTATCAATGACCTGTAAGATGGGATGGGTTCTGCACACAGAACATTTGCAGAGGGCACAAAGCTGGGGGGGAGGGGGGGGCAGGGGAGTAGTAGTAGATACAGTGGATGGTAGGGCTAGGATTCAGAGTGACCTACATACATTGGAGGATTGAACTAAAATATATCTCATGAGATTCAATAAAGACAAGTGCAAAGTCCTGCACTTAGGACAAAAGAATCGCATGCATTGGTACAGGCTAGGGGCTGACTGGCTAAGCAGCAGCTCTGTGGAAAAGGATTTGGGGGTTACAGTGGACAATAAGCTGAATATGAGCCAACAATGTGCCCTTGCTGCAAAGAAGGCTAAAAGCATACTGGCTTGCATTAGTAGGAGTATTACCAGAAGATGGAGGAAAGTGATTCTTCCTCTCTATTCAGTAATGGTGAGGCGACATCTGGAGTACTGTATCCAGTTCCGGACACCCCACTATAGAAAGAATGTGAACAATTTGGAGACAGACCAGTGGAGGGCAACAGAAATAGTTAGAAGGTTGGAGAACATGACTTCTGAGAAGAGGCTGAGGGAACTGGGCTTATTTAGCCTGGAGAAGGGAAGACTGAGTCAGGATTTAATAACAGCCTTCAACTACCTGAAGTGTGGTTCCGAAGAGGATGGAGCTAGACTGTTCTCAGTGGTGGCAGATGGCAGAACAAGGAGCAATGGTTTCAATTTGCAGCAAGGGAAGTTTAGGTTAGATATTAGGAAGAGTTCTCTCACTAGGAAGGTAGTAAAGCACTGGAACAGGCTACTCAGGGAGGTTGTGGAATCTCCATCCTCAGGGGTTTTTAATATCTGGCTAGACAAAGCATTGGCAGGGATGATACAGTTGGGGATGGTCCTGCTTTGAGAAGGGGGTTGGATTGGATGACTTTCTGAGGTCCCTCCTAACCCTAATTTTCTATGATTCTATGGGAACCTATACATGTACCCAACACTTGCTCTGATGCATTCTATTTAGAACGCATTGGAGCAGACTCAATTAATTGAATCTGCTGGAGCGTTCTAATTGGATCACTCCAGTAGCCTTGGAGTCATATGTATTCGGTGTCCCCACATTTCAAAATGGTGGCAGGGGTGACTTAACTAAAGCTCGTCAAATGAGCTTTAGTTAAAGCACCCTCTCCATTTAAAAACAAAGGATGCTGAATACATGAGATGCTGGGGGTGTCTTAATTAAGGTGGCTCCCAAGAGCCGCTCTAATGAAAATGTCCCACTTGCACCCCAGAGCACACATAAAGACACTCTATGATTCTAAATTAATTGAATTTAAAAACAGCTTGAAATAAAATTACAAAAGCCACAAGATGCCTGTAGACATGTGGAGAGGCTGTTCCAATGCACTGTAATTATAACGCATCGGAGCAGACTCGAGTAATCAAGTCCGCTGAAGTGTGCTAATTAGCATGCCTTCAGCAGCCTCTGTGTCTTGCATATCAGTGGCCCCATGGTTCAAAATGGTGGTGGGGTGCTTTAAATAAACCTCATTCAACAAGCTTTAGTTAAAGCATCCTCACCACTGTTTTGAAGCGTGGGGATGCTGATTCATGATGTGCTTTTTAATTAGAGTGGCTCCAAGACCCCTCACCCCCAGAGCATGTGTAAAAATTCCCATAGTTTAACAGAATGAAGCATAGCTCCACAACTGATTTAGTATGAAAGAAGATTAAAAGAACTGGGATGAGTTTATGAAGGGGATACAGAAAAAGGAGATCTGTCTGTCCAGTCAAAGGTTGCGATGTGTGAAATTATGCTTTCTGTCCCCAGAATGGAGGGTGTCTTTTTTTTCCCCATACTTCTGGGTTTTGCTGCTTGCTACATGAGGTCAGGAAGGGACTTTTTTCCATTCCTGTTGCTTCAGATGTCTGTTTTCTTTTTTTCCTCCCTTCCTCATAAGCATTGAGCATTGACGGAAGCCAAGAGTGGGGATTCTGATTGGGCTGTACAAGTGCTTCTGCTGGGACTAAAAGCCAGAGCTTCCTGGTTAGAGGGTCTTGGAATTATCGCCCCGCCCCGCTCCCATGCAGAGAATGATGCACAGTTAAGCAACTGAATTCCCACCCAAGAGACATTTTCCATTCAAGAAGCTGCCCCATACAATATCAAGATAAATTACACTTGTGCAACTGGAACATCTCACAACTCAAAACTGACCAAACGCCACATTGCTAGCAAGTCCGAAATACAAAAGGAAATATACTTGCCATGACAAAGAAACAGCCTTAACCATGTGGACGCAGCAAAAGAACAGAGAGAGAGAGTTCATTTCTAAGAATTCTGTCCAAAGTAAGGGCAGAGAGCAGATTAGCTCCTGGTAACCTAAACAAAGTGCATCATCTTTGCTACAAGGCCGTGACCCCTGTGTTTTGTTATTGCTTGAGCAACAGCACTGAGCAAGTAAAAAAGTACTTTTCCTTTTCTCTCAACTTCAGTTTCAGTTATTTAGCATCCTCTGGCTGCAAGCAATGCTGGAATGCTCGAGGGCATGTTGGAGACTACCACTCTATGGCTGTGGAGCAGTAAAACAGATTTTCACTCTTAATGGGCAATTAAAGTGAAATGCCAGACTCTCCAGGGTAGGAAGCCTACTGATGGCTTCACTTCTAACCACAACTCAGTGGCACAATGCCCCATGTTCAATGCATCTGGACTCTAAATGATAATGAGAAAGCAGTGGTCTGGGACAATAATGGCAGATATCCTTTTTCCAGCAATAACTTGGTAGAACCCCAAGCAGAGACTCAAAGGGCTGTTTCCCCAGCTATCATTGGCAGTAGAAATAAACCCAATCAGTTTCCTCTACAGCTGAATTGTCCAGTTAAGTCCCAGCTCTCAGCTCTAGTTATCTGGCTCACTGTCCAGTTCAAACCTTCTGAGGAGCTT
>NW_005842754.1:659018-665950 GCF_000455745.1 Alligator sinensis | reverse complement strand
AAGAGACAGAAATGAAGCTGTACTGTGCTTTCTTGGTGACCTTTTTGTGCTGTGTTATTTTTTATTTACAAGATTTATATGACACCCTTCCCTCCAAAGACTCAGAGCAGCTTATGGAAGAGAGCAAAATAACTTTTAAAACAAGCAAACAAGAGTGCAAAACAAAACAAACAAAATATGACAAACAGAATAAAGCCAATACAGTATAAAGTAAATGATGCAACACAACTGTATTGTTTTCTGAAGCATTTATCAGAGAATGGAAATGTTTAAATAATAAAAAAACAGACAAGAGTCACAAAAGGGACAAGAAGGTAAAGAAGGTTGAATTTGGCAATTTCATATGTATCAAAAGTGGCCCAAAGCATAAGGACAGATTCTGCATTCAGTTACACCATTGTAAATCCAGAGTGACTCCATGGAAGTTATATTTGATTTAACAGTCAGTGGGTGCATCTACATGAGACACTGACTGTGCAGTAGCCAAAAAATACTGCGCAGTAGCGCATCACAGCATGGACAGTGTTAATACACTACTGGGCAATATTATTAGGCTACTGTGCCATATTATTAGGCTACTGCACATCACCTAAAAGATGCTCACCTGCACTACTGCGCAGTAACTCTGGTTACTGCATATTTATGTAGTACTTGCTAATGCAAAGGCCAATACAAAAATTAAAAATGCAAATTTTCTATGTATTTATATTGTAAAGTTCTCTATTCTTAATAGCTTGATCGGTAGTTGAAATAGTCTTTGGTCAAGGTTGTGCTCATTAGTGGTCTGGTGGAGGCCTATGTACATTTGGCTGAATTATAAGGATTTTTATTAATTTACTTTATGCAGGCACATTAATTTTGAATTAGTGCAAAAGAGGGTCTCCACCAACCATCTTGCAGCATATTTTTCACCTACTGTAATTGAGAGGAACTTGCTTTTAACTTGTGAACTCTCCACTGTCCCTGAATACCATATTTATATCCATACTACACACCCTTGAGTGAGACATACACTTTGTTTTGGGAATACAGAATGAAGGGGAAAAAAAACCTTTTTTGTTACTTGCCACAGCAGGGAATACAGACCCTAGCCATGAAGAGCAGCTCATCAGTCCTCTCATCAGCTTCACTCTTACTCCCTTGTGGGACAACAGCTGTAGGGTTAACCCTCTTAAAACTGATGCCTAATTGTATGCAAGGCAACACTGTAAAAGCCTTAATTCAGCAGTGGCTGGAAGAGGATTAAACCAGGAACTGCTGTCAATTTTGGGAAGCAGCCAGACCCGAGGACTAATTGGGGATCAAAATTACTAGACTGAGATAAAATCTAGAGTTAGAAAGGGCAAGAAGAGTCCAGGGATAAGATGGGTCAGGAAGCCAAGAGGTGAGAACGGTACATAACCCAGCCAAGTCAGAGAACCAGGAGATCAAGAGAAGAGCAAAATCTACAAGTAAGCTAAATCAGGGAACTAGGAGGTAAAGAAGCAAGCATAGTTTGCCAGAGTGTAGTCTAGAATCAGAAAAAGCTCTTTTTTTCCAGAGTCTTGTTCTTTTCTCTAGTCTTACATAGGGTCAAGTGATATGAGCAAGTGCCTCAGGTATCAGGCAGTGCGCAAAAACTTTGGTACTGAGGAAGGCTGTAGGTTGGCCTCCTCCAGCCATTGGGACCAGCAGCAGGGTGATGGCTTTGGGAAGACAGAGGTGCTGGTCAGGCCATGGCCCTAAGTTTAATACTACAGACCTGACTGCATGCAGCAAAGGGCGAAGGAGTGAGGTTGAGGAGAGGAATCCTGCCCCAGCTCCATGCCATCTGAGCTTTCAGCCTTTGCAGAAATAACTTTCTTCAAAAGGCAAACAGGAGGACTAGGGGAACTATAGACCATTTAGCCTCACCTCTATACCTGGGAAGTTATTTGAGTATACCATAAGGAAATCTATTTGCAATCATCTTTTGAAGAAAAAGCTGATCATGAGCAGCCAGAATGGATTTACTATGAATAAATGATGTCAAATAAAGTTGACCTCCTTTTTCAACAAGGTATTTAGTTGAGTGGTTTGTGAATAAACACAGTAGGTATATAACAGCAATAACTAATAATTCAGTAGTGCCCAGAGGTCCCACTGTTCAGACACTACCTATAGCATGATAAATGGCGGTGCCTGTCCAGCAAGCTTATAATTTAAATCAGGGCTCTTCAATTGCCAGCCTGCAGGCTGCATTCAACCCATGAGGGGTTGATGTGTGGCTGCTGTGGTCCCACAAAACCACCACTGCTGCTCCTATTGCTGCAGCTGCTGTGGCAGCAATGGCCAGGGTCTATGCGACAGGGCAAGAAGCCCACTGAGCTTGCTGCCTGCACACCAGTGGCAGTGAGCTGGCTTAGGTCAGGGACCTGTGCTACACCCTTGGTAGTGGTAGGGAGGATCACCCACAGGTAGATGGCAGCAGAAAGGGTGAAGGGAAGGGGCTACATTGCTCACAGTAGGAGTGGAGGGGAGGAAGATAACTCACATAGTGGTGGCAGTTGTGGATGTTTTCACAGCAGCAAGGGGTGGGGGGCTGTACATGGGGATCTCAGGGAGTCTGTCCAGCCACTTCAACATCCATGTGGTGTGCAGCCCTGGGCCCACAGCCTGTGTGGCATGCAGACCCGGGCCACTCTGATGTTGAAGAGCCCTGATTTAAATAAACAGTTGAACAAAGAATGGGACAAACAAAGGATTTTTTAATCCCTATTTTAAAGTTGGAAAATTGAGGCCCAGAGGATAACATTTTCAAAAACAGGAGTCCTAAGGTAGACTCCTAAGGTAGATTTTGTCCATTTATGTCACTTAAAAGCACTAATCTCACTGAAAGTCTTTCAGTAAGGCTTCTGCTCCTACATCCTTTACATTCTTTTAAAAATCCTGACATTAGGTATTTACATATGAATATATGACCCTAACTTTAGGCTCTGATATATACAAATTTATGCTTAATAACTTGCCCAAAATTATAAAAAGAATTTGTGGCAGAGCTGGAACTGAACCCAGCTCTCCTCAGCTCCAGTCCACTGTTTCATTATAAAACTTAGTGAAGTGGGTACCTACAAGAAGTCTTGTCCTCCGTTCACATAGCATAACATTCTAGTGCAGTTTGACAAAATCTTGAAATATGGAATTTATATGGGGCTTTTTACAGAAGTTCTTTAGTTTCTTTAGTTTTTTTTTTAATTTGAAAATATATAAATCAGTTGTAACATGAAAATATAAAAATTAGCTGTAAAATGAAAACAACAAAGCTCAGAAAAAGATGCCTTCAGGATGCATGCACTTCCTATGTGGGTATGTACGAGGCAGAATTCTATTACCGCTTGTTCCCTTAAATAGCAAACTTCCAGCTATGTAAGTAGAGTATTTTGGCATTTACACATAGGTGATGATGCTATTACCCACTGTAAACTGTAGTAGGCTCAGCTGCTATGATGGTGAAGTAGGGCACTTGCTTATGTGTACTTACCAGAGCTTGAGTAAGAGAAGGAAGTAACATAAATGAGCAGATGAGAGAATGTTAGAGATAAGAAGAGTTTAGAAGGTGCAAGAAAGACAGGTCAGAAGGAGTTGGGTAGAATTCACTTGGAGTTCATTTACTAGTTTTATACAAGTTAGATTTGGAGTATTAAAAAAGCTAAGTCACCTTGACTTCTTATGAAGAACACTCTTTGAGGACTCCCTGTGAACTTGCTTAGCTGTAGATAGTTTCATAAGTAGGACACAGAGAGTGCATACAAGTGTTCAAAAGAATCAGGGGAAGTTTATCAGTTTAGGTTTCACAGTTCAAAACTCTACTAGTGGGGCACTGAACAAGTGTTCAGAAGTTGGGGAAACTGTTGCACAGATAACCTACACTGCCAATGGCCTGCAGCCTGGGGGTCCCTGTGCACACATCCCAGCTCCCTGCCCCTCCAGGGAACTCTCATTCACAATTCCCCCTCTCTCCCTCCTGTGAGGTCCAGAGCATATCTCCTCTGTTTTTCATTGCATGTGTGTCAGTTCCTGTTCCTGCACCTGCACACAAGCCAATGATCCGAGGACTGCTCCACCATATCCATGTTGCCCTGTGTCTCACCAAAGATTTAGAGAGATTTCAGGTGCCCATATGCAGGTGACCTGATAAGTGTTCATGCTGGCATGCATCATCCTGCACAGGACTCATGGGCATGAAGTTTCATGTGAAGCCACTTACCCGAGGCTACAGCCACCAAGCCTCCCGGATCTGGCCAACAACTTCCATGTGGTCAATGAAGATGAGGCTGTAATGGATGCCATGCATTCTAGGGTGCTTTGGGAGTACCTTCAAACCATCAACTGGTGCTCTGGAGCCCACAAAATGAGCAGTGACTGGTAGGAGCACATCTCCCAGGGCACCTGAGACGGTGAGCAATGGCTGCAGAAGTTCAACATGTGCCAGGCTACTTTAATGAAGATCATTACTGAGCTGGATCTGTACATTGAGCAGCAGGACAATGGCATAAGACCACTTTTGAATCTGGCAAAGTGTGTTACCATCACTTTCTGGAAGATTGTGACCTCTGGTAGCTTGTGCTCTACTGCCAACCAGTTCGGCATGGGCAAGTCCATATTCAAAGTGGCATTCTGGGACATGTACCTTGTTATCCAGGATGTGCTGGCAAACTGTGCCATCTGCTTCATCAATCTGCCCAAGTTCATTGCTGTATTCCTCCAAGTGGGCTTCCCCAACTGCATTGGGGCTATCAACACCACCCACATCTAAGTCCTCTGCCTGATCCAAGGTTCCAAAAGCTTCATTAACCTCAAGGGCTTTTTCTCCATTGTGTTGCAGGGTGTCATGGACCACTGTGGATACTTCACCCACATCTTCACCATGCTAAAAAGTTCTACAACTCCAGTGTCTTTGAATTGGTAGAGAATGGACAGTATGCCCCCAGGACTGCCAGTGTGAAGGTTAGTGCAATCTTTGTCTCATGAATGATGTGTGTCCCAGGAGGATGGGGGGGCATGGTGACTGCCTGCAGGGGGTGGTGGCAGTGTCAACAGCAGGGGCAGGCCAAGCAGGGAGCTCTTGCAGGTGGCTGCAGCAGTCTCAGCAGCCAGTGTAGGGTGGCGAGTGCTGACCAGCGGTCAGCGACCACCTGCAGATGCCACTGGTGGTGTTGGCGGCAGGGGCTGGGAGGGGGGGTGGTTAGCGGCGAATGCCCACAGGCGCTGCCAGCAGTGTCGGTGGTGTTTTTCGCAGGGGTGCACTGCCAATCTCAGGGGGTGCATGTGCACCCGTGTGTGCCCCCTACGCATCGCCAATGCTTTGTCTCACCCTTCATCATCAGGGACCTGGCCTATCCTCTTCTCCCCGGCTCTTGAAGCCCTGCACAGAGCACCTAGAGAGCAGGAAGGAGCACTTCAACCACTGCCTCAGCAAGTGCCACATGACTGTTGAGTACATCTTCAGCCACCTAAAGGTGCATTGGAAGTTTCTGAGTGTACACCTTGAAGTAGCCAAGAAGAATATGCCACATTTAACCACCACCTGCATCCTCCACAGCATCTGCAAGGCCAGGGAGGTAATCCTCCATGAGGACTGAGAGAAGGAAACACTTTGTGGAAGAACTGCAGTGCATGGAGGAAGCACAGTGCACAGGGAAAAGCCACAGCACATGCCTGTCAGGGCATCAGCACCCAGAGCCCACCTACCTGTGGGGATTCATGGTCAGGAAAGTCCTGGCAGGTTACCTCCTGTTATGGGGTGACACCCAGGTACATAGAAGCAGGAAAGAAGGTACTGAGGGGACTGAAAGCCCTGGCCAGCTGAATGCCAGCCTAGGTCAGGGGACTGTGTATTGTGTGGTTCCTGCCTCAGTTTCCCCATTAGCAGGGTTTGTGGAACTGCTCTTTTCCTTGGGGCATCATGAGGGACCCAGGATGGTAGAGGCTGAAATTCAGCTTTGGGTAGAGGAAGCCCCAAATGGAGGAGAATACAGTGTGGGAAAGAACCATAGAATCATAGATATTTAAGGTGGGAAGGGACCTCAGGAGGTCATCTAGTCCAACCCCATGCTCAAAGCAGGACCAGCCCCAGCTAGATCATCCCAGCCAAAGCTTTGTCTAGCTGTGTTTTGAAAGCCTCCAAGCATTGAGCTTCCACCACCTCTCTGGATAACCTGTTCCTGTGTTTTACTATCCTCCCAGTGAGAAAATTCTTCCTAATATCTAACCTAAACTTCCCTTGCTGCAAATTGAGACCATTGCTCCTTGTTCCACCACTGAGAACAATGTAGCTCCATCCTCTTTTGGACCCCCCTTCAGGTAGTTCAAGGCTGCTATTAAATCCCACCTTAGTCTTCTCTTTTTTAGACTAAATAAGCCCAGTTCCCTCAGTCTTTCCTTATAAGTCATGAGCCATTTTTGGTTGCTCTCTGCCAGACCTTCTCCAATTTGTTCACATCTGTTCTGTAGTGGGAGGACCAAAACTGAACACGGTACTCCAAATGTGGCCTCACCAGTGCTGAATAGATGGGAATAATCACTTCCATTGACTTACTGGCAATACGCCTACCAATGTAGCCCAGTATGCCGTTAGCCTTTTTGGCAACAAGGGCACACTGCTGGCTCATATTCAGCTTATTGTCCACTGTAATCCCCAGGTCCTTTTTGCAGAGCTGCTGCTTAGCCAGTCAGTCCCCAGCATGTACTGGTGCATGGGATTGTTCTGTCCTAAGTGCAGGACTTTGCACTTCTCCTTTTTGAAACTCATGGGATTCCTTTTGGCCCAATCCTCCAATTTGTCTAGGTCCCTCTGAATCCTACCCCTACCCTCCAGTGTATCTACTACTCCCCCCTGCTTGGTATCGTAAGATGTGCTTCAGTTTCTTTTTTTCAGTGGTAAAATTTAACTTTCTTTAATAAAAACATTTTCA
>NW_005842754.1:650495-659008 GCF_000455745.1 Alligator sinensis | reverse complement strand
TTTCCCTTCTGCCAAACTACAAAATGATGGTGAGGGGACAGGGGGGAGGAGTAAGACAACTGGGATGAGTTGGTAGGAAACAGAGTGTGCCAGTGGAGGAGAAGCCTCTATGGGAACTGGGAGGAAACCTTTTGGGGAGACCCCAGTGCCCTAATGTTCCCTGACTCATGAGTGAAGACCAGGGACATGTCACTTTACATGGAGGACAAATGATTTATCCAGGACCCACTGTCCGCTTGAGGGGGCTGCTAGAGTGTGGGCAGTGTGTTGCAGGTAGAGCCTTCTCCACCACCAGGGCCACAAGGCCTGCCAAGGGACCGTGAGATTATTACCCATGGGCCCTGGATCATCCTGTCCCTTTCCAGGAACCCCACTCAGGGGAACTTTCACCATGCCTAAAGTGCCTCTACTGCCTCTGGGACTGGGCCAGATCTGCTGAGGAATGTGTAGCTTCCTCCAGACACTGGACATCTCCATTGCCCTGCCTTGCACTCCAGCTGCCCTCATGAAAGCATCCATCATCCTCATCATATCCCCCTTCCACGTCTCTAATCTCTTGGCCTAGCACTCTCACAGACAGGAACTGGAAATGGTAAGCTCCCCATCCCCTCTATCTCCCCAAGGGGCTGCAAACTCGGGTGTGTGAAGCGGGCCCTATTTGATTCAGATTTGGATTCAGTCCGAATCAGGGACAATGATTTGATTTGTTGATTTGGATCACTGTCCCTGATTCAATTTGGCCAAATCCAAATTTGAAGATTCGATGTTGATTCAGAGAATCAGCAATTCAGACATAGACACAGCTTTAAATGTTTTTTCTACATACCTCGAGGTACCAGGCGTGGCTTGTGATCGCTGCAATGCTGGGGTGGATGGAGCATCCTACAGGAGCATGAGGGGCCCTCCATGTGCTCAGCGGCAAGCCAAGAAGTGGACCAGAAGTACTTTTGGTCCACTTCTCGGTCTGCTGCCATGCATGCTGGGGAGCCCCCCATGCTTCTGTGGGACGCTCCACACACTCCAGCATTGCAGCATTCACAAGCCGCCTGCTACCTAGAGGTATGTAGAAAACATTTAAAGCTGTGGCTATGTCCGGATCACCGAATCTTTCAGAATCTCTCTGAATCGATTCGGAGGCTTCTGATTCGATTCAGAGAGATTAAAGGGTCCTCTGATTCAATTCGGATTCAGAGATTCGGCCACTGAGCTGGCCCAAATCTCTGCCAAATCGAATCAGGGACTGAAGCTTCCTATAGCCCTACTGGGAACCATTCTGTGCTTCCCCGCACAGAACTTCTAAAATCAATTTGCCAAGGGGGTTGTACTCTGACTAGGTGGCAGACCTTGCAGAGATGGCTGCCTAGCAGGGAGAGGGTGGGATCCTCCTGAGGAACTCAGGCAGGAGCTTTCTTCTCTCACTGTTATGTTCCCTGGACACATGGTTCATGTGGGGTCAAGGTTCCCAGGTGTGCACAGGGACTACCTGCTTATGAGACACAGAAGAAGCTCCCAACCCCTTCCTCTGTCATTGCAGGAATGGTACCTGCTTTCCATCATCTCCTTGGTGAAAATCTTTCAGTGCCAGATGCAGGAGCTTTACTACTGTGCAAGCCATAAGTGACTGGTAGGGGGTGCACGGGGGTGCACGTGCTCCCCCTGACGGGGCTGGTGGCTCCCCAAGGGCTAACACTGATGCTGTCAGTAAGGCTGGTGCCCCCCCAACAGGGTCGGTGACTTCTGTGGGTGCCCCTCCAGATTCAGGACACACCAGTCACTCATGGTGCAAGGGGTGCCCCCTTCCTCTACACTCTACTTCTTCTGCAGGAAATAGTTTCCCAAGAGTTATTTGAGTCCTGAAAGGAAATTGCATGCTTTCATGCCTTTCTTGAAAAACTGGAGATCCCCCTCAACATGAAAATCAGGCTGGAATGACACCTGTGGCTAAGCTATGATGAGCTCATCCCTGAGGATACTTTCTTGAGGATAAGTCGAAGGGAAATACTTTCTTTTCTCTGATGTATTAAGATGCCAGCACTTCCTGTAACTGTGTCTTTTCACATACCCCTGAACTGACCTTCCTATCTGCATCCCATCCTCATGGCTGGGCACACCACAGGAAACCCCAAACACCAGTCTCTGCTATGTAGCCTTTGCAAACCAAGGAGCTTTTGCTGATTATTATCAGCCTGAGGGTGGGGGGGGATGCATATTTATCAGCTCACCTAGCTGCTCCCACCCAGGGACCACCCATCAATCAGAAACATGGACCTGGGGGAAAGGAGGGGTAGAATGAATTACATAGTTCATTGATGTAGTTTGGGGAAAGGAGGGATCACACTTCATTGGAGAGGGAAGCAAGGGGCGGGGGGGTGTCATTCCAGCTGCTGTCTTGGGGAAGGATTGGTCTGATCCTCCCAGGAATAGAGGATGGTCTTGAGGAATACTCAGGGTAAAGTGACTAAGCATGAATTATTTTCTCCCTCAGTGACTAATGAAGTGTTAAGTGTGAAAGGGGGAGGGGTGTGACCTTACAGCTCTTGGTTGAATGCGCAGGCATTAGCACCCTGGGCTATGTACACTGTCCACCCTGGATGGAGACGTAATAATGACACTCCACCCCCACAGCTCTCCCTGCCTTTGGATTCCCAAAGATTCCCTTTGGAGGTTGGAGCCCCAATGGTGGGGGAGGGGCAATGACTAAATGGACATCCATGAGTGGCCCCTTGCCACTATGTAGAGGTGGGGGGAAGGCTGACCAAATGCCATCAGGTGACAGTGTTAGACAATGTGCCTACTATCCAAGTTTCCTGACCCTGGGTCTGGATCCCATGCATCCTCAGTCTGTAAGTTTGGGGGCAGGGGTTAAGGGTTTCCTTTTCAGCTGGGTCTCCATCACATCCATGCAGTGCAGACTGGACTCTTACCTCTGCGTGCAGCTGGGTGTGCCTCGAGTGTGTCACCTTTCTCACCATGACCTGGGGAAGCGGTGGATTGTCTTTGGCTCCTTGCACCAGGAGCAGGAAGACTGGTGGCTGGTCTCTGGGTCAGTAGCAGGTGCTGTGAGGAGCCATCCAAAGACAGGGCACAGAGAAACCTTGGCCCTGAGACAGAGAATGGTGTCTCTGGGCACATGGCATCCTCGAGATTTGCAGGGATCAAGGTCCGTGGGGGAACAAGTGCAGGGCTGTTTGAGATGTTGATGGCATGGCATTATGGTCCACATTCCGCACGTCAACCACTGTGCCTTCAGAGTTGTGCCGTGCATCCTGCTTCTTAGTGCCTGGTGTCCTGCCACTCAGGAACAGGCTGAGGGAGCTGAAATACAGCTCCACCTGTACCTGCACCGTTGGTTTCCCTGTCCTCCTGTCCTGTGCAAAGGTGCATGACAACTCTTCAAAGAAGGGCATAATGTGCCTCTTTCCCCCAGAGTTCCAGTTGGTGTCAACCATCCTCTTGTAACAGGTGTGAGTCCACCTGGTTTTTCCTCTGCTCCCAGTCCCGCGCTAGCCCTGTGCTCTCATCTCTGAGACAATCTGCTGGTACACCCCTTTGTTGTGTATAGTGTAGAGCTGTTCCTGGGTCTCCTTGTCACCACAGAGGGAGAAGAGTTCCTTTACCTCAGCCATGATCCAGTTAGCGTTCCAGCTGTAGGTAGTGGAGGAGGAACAGCAGATCTCTGATATGGTGCGTGGGTGCACCTTTGGGGTCTGGGTATCTATGGGTAGGTTTGGATGTCACTTGCTGGGGGGAGGGGGGTGTTTGGGCATATGGGTGTGAGTCTGGATGCATAGTTCTTTCTCTCCTCAGTTGTTTCCAGGTCTGGTCGGATGTGTCCCCTGATCCAGAGTGACCTGAGGTCTATTGGCCACAGCCATCAAATCCCCAAACTTTCAAGGGTTATCAACCTGCTGGCCTGAAGCCAGCTGCCCATGCCCCCTCAAGCCTTGAACTTTCCAGGGTCATCTGTGTCCCAGCTCAAAACTGGCTGGCTATGTCCACCCAAAGCTCTGAATTTTCATGGGTCAGCTACCTGCCAGCATGCACATTGGGATGCTAAAGGGTGACATGGTGGATCCTATCAATAGGATAAATGTACAAACATTCATTCAACCTGTAGGAAATTTACTGGAGAAGATTTCTGTCTCATGGGATGTGCTAGATTTTTCAACCATGTGCACCATTTTTAGTCCTGCAGAAACTGTGTGAACATTTGTATACCTGGGGTTTCTACTAGTGGAACTGTTATTCTATTGGTGGAAGTGTAATACTTGTACACACCTTTAGATGCCCTTTTCACTCCGGGGGAAGACAAGAGCCCTGACCTAGCTCCAGGCTCTGGAGACTGCTCTCAGATGGTTCCCAATAACATTATATTTAATTGTATTGGGTAGGTGTTTAGTTCCCAGTATAATACTATAGTTTTATTACACTTTGTTGCTAATGTTGTTCACTGTACCTGAGGGAGCTGAGGGGAGAGAAAGCAGGAGTCCAAGGGAAGACAGTTGGCACTGTGGTGACACAATAAGGACTGTTTAGAGCAGCATTTTCGACTGTGCTGTTTGGGATGTTGGTGTCCTGATCCTCTCCCTCTCTCAAGAGGGAAACCAGGAGCTGAGCAAAAGAAGGAGCTCTCTGAGGCAGGCGTGCTACAGATAGCCAGGGAAGCCTGGGACAAAGAACCAGGGTCTTGAAGCCAGAGGCTTGTCCCTCAAGAAGCCATACCAGGGCTGGCTTCAGGAAGTCCTCCAGGAGAGATATTGGACAAAGTTTTTTGGATAGTCCTAAGGCATAGATTACCCTGAAAGGGCGTGATCTGTGACACCTGATTCAGATATAATATAGTTTATATAAAGAACAAAAATATTAATTAGGATATAAACCGTTTGGTGCATTCTTATATAAATCTGATATAAATCTAAATAATAAAAGTAATAATCATAGTGATAATAGTAATATGTTTTAGCCCTATTTAGGGCTTGAGTCAAGTAATTGAGTATTAAAATCTTGGAATCCTTATCCTTCAGACTTGAACTACTATTCTGGCTGAGTAGCTCATCTGAAGATGAACCAAGATAACTGATTCTTTAAAACTGAGTTTTTAAACCTAGGTAGGAAGTCCTTTCCCCTAACAGGCTGATCACCTTTTCAAGGTCTTTTAAGACTTAGATAATTTAAGATTAATTTATTTCAAATTTCAATAATATTATTATTTCTTTATGCAAATGATTAAAATGATTTATGTGATTTTTATCATTTTAATCATTTGCATGATATGCCTTGTATATACTATTTGGTCACTTACATTTAATTTTAATTTCATAATTTAATTTGCCATTAACCTTTATTTCAATTAATTTTTTTGAGAATTTAATTTTGGTGGGATGGACTCCTCAAATCTTCCTTGGTTCTCAGAATGCCTCTGTGAGTCAACACCCTGCAGGATGGGTGCATAAGTATGAATCCAGAGATTGAGCAGTCACAGTAGACTGTGCACTGGCGAGGCACATATGTGCATACCTGAGTTGTAAGCCCTGGAAAAAAATGAGGTAAGGAAACTATCCCATGTTCTAACCCCAATAGCTGAGTGGTTAGGGCACTTGACTAGGTGGCAGAAGACCCATGTCCTATGTACCTGCCACCCCAAGGGTGTTTCTGTATCTCTTTGACTTCCCAGCATAATGTCTTAACTACCATATGACAATTTAGGTATTATTCAGGAATTTCTCCCAAACTTCTTCTGATGCTAAGCCAAAGTCACTTGCATTTAACAACTATTACATAGAGAGCAATGTTTCCACTCCACTGGGAGCAACGGTCCATGCTAGAACTAGGGCTCTCTTCCAGCCACTGTAGCATCCATCTCATCCTAAGGCTTTTTTTCTTTTTCCTCGCCTAACGTATTTCCCTTTCTTGGTTGCTCAGGACCCCATTTGAAAAAGAGTACTGAAAGGGGACTGGATAATACTTAACTTGTGACCTGGTGGTTAAACATTGTGCTAGGAACTACCCAGTTTTGTTCAGTTGTATATTCGTGCCTACCATGAGCACATATGCACACCTGTGTATGTGTGCAGGCACTCAATCTATGCACAAATGCTGGCATATCCACCATGAAGTGGTAATAGAATTGGAACCTGTGCATAAATACCAAAAACACCATTTATATGGATGGCATCTGCACTTTAAGTGCACCCAGAGAAATAAAATTTCACCCTTGGCCCTCACTTTTGGCCAACTTCTCTCTGAAATTATCAATCTGCAAATGTAAAGGGTGATAATTTGCAAATGAGGCAGGGAATGCAAGGAAGTGAGGGGTCTTGAGTGGGGATAATAGGGGGTAATGGATGGGGTGTGGTGGGACAGGAAGCAGAATGGGGGGAGGGAAATAATGAATAGGAGCAGTGAATAATGCAGAGGTTAGTGACTGTGGAAGTGAGTGGGCTAGAATGGAAAGTGTGTGGGGAAGAAATGAGTTGGGGGTGAACACTGAAGAGGCCGGACTGGGGAGTGAGGAGGAAAGGGTAAATAGTGAGTCATAAAATAAAGTGGGGTGAGGGTCAGAATTGTTTAGTTCAGAGGCAGATCTGTGGAGGTGCTATGACTATGTAATGCATGCAGTAAGGTCTTTGCTCTCTGCTACCATGGCTCTTCGCTCTCTGCATCCCTCTTTTTCAAAATCTTAGATCTGCTACTGGTTTAGTAAACATAGTTCACTGACAGAAACAGGAAATGCAAATGGGCAGTCACCATTTGTCTGACCCCCAGCCTGTGCCTTAGGTGGGAGTGGGATGGCATGTTATTTCTAGCACAGGTCACATTCCTACTCTGGCACCTGCTGGCTGAGAAAACCAGTGTTCAATTTTCTTCCCCTAACTGCACACTCCCTCAGTAATACTTTCATTCCCTTAAGCAGTTTCACTTACTCCACATCACGCTTTCTGATTGTTTTTCCAGAGGCCATGACCTCAGCCACTTTAGAGACGATTGGGTCATAGTTCATACTGGCCACTGCAACCACCTCATCGTTCCTACAGAAAAGAGCAGAAAATTTTAATGGTGTCTTCAGTGGTGATAATGGTCAGTTTTTCTCTCATAAATGGTAAAATACTTGTTGGAATATTTATAACATAACTATCATTTCCCCATCTAGGGAGCCCTCAGTAGTTCTTTGTGTTTGCCATCCTGACTGTGAGCAGTGTACATGATGAAGGAAAGCAGCAGGTCAGTGAGGAACAGGCAGGCAGGGATGAGGAGTGGCCAGGATCTCACGCTATATCCCCCAACACACTCCATAGCACTGCCATTGGTGCCAAGAGGGAAGCAAGATGTGACTGAATCACAGTTTGGGGCTGGTTCTGTGCTGGGGTATCACAACAGTAACTTACTCACTGGTCAAAGCAATAGCTCCCCTGCTTTGGGATTGGGTGCCAGAGCAAAAATCATCCCAGAGTTCTGGATGCACTAGAATCTACTGACGAACATAAGCAGACTGTTTGAGGTAGAGACGCGTGGGCAAGGAGGACAGAAATTATGTCACGTGGTGGATGTTCCAGAAACAGGAGATCTCACCTGAGCCATGAGATTTGAACTTTTAAAAGTCCCAACTGAAGAAAAAAAACTTTAGTTTGGGACAGGTCTCTGGTGGAGGCATAGGGGTGCAAGCCTGTCGTGGCCCCGAGAGCCGAAGACCCCAGCAGACCCCTCTGGTGGACCCCAATCTCATCCCCAGCACAGAGTTGGGAGGTAAGTGGGGCCTGTGGCAAGAGGGCACTACTTAGGAGCAGAAGGCAGTTGAGAGGAGTTGAGGAGGGTCACCCCTTCCCCCGCCAGCTCCTACTTAGCCCAGCCACTGAGAGAGCTGCACGACTGGAGCTGTGCAAACAGGCATGCTCTGGGCCTTGGCGTGCGAGTTAGTGTATGAGTTTGTGCAGGAGGGTGCATGGAGGGGCTATCAGCAGGCTCTCAAGCCCCGAGTTGTCCCCGGGGGAGTCACACAACATACCCCATGCCTGCTGTGCCCCTGGGCAGCGGGAGCCCCCTCACTGCGGGATAGACCTCTGGCGCTCGAACTCAGGTAAAGGGATCAAGGGATTAGAACTCCGCAGCAGTTCAAGAAGCCGGGGAGCCAGGGGACTTCCTACAGGCAGCTACTCGAGTCTGTCTGCCAGATTGCAGCAACAGTATCACCTGCTGGAGAAGGCCATGTCCGGGTAATCATACCCACCTGGTCTCCTACTCAAACAAACACCTAGGAGCCATGTGAAAAGGGCCCACCCAGCAATATCGTGATGGGCATGCGCTGCACTCCGAGGCTTCCTGAGTACTGAGGAGGAGGGTAAGAGGGACGCAAAAAAAGTGTCACTTACTTTAGGGACTCAAAAAAATGGCTAGCTGCTGTTGCCATGGTGTGTCTGCCCATCCTAGTGGGAAGAAGGTGCTGGGACCTGGGGGATTTGCAGCCAACCTGTGACTCTCATCACATGTGTCATACACACCCTTTTAAAAATCCTACA
>NW_005842754.1:623855-650464 GCF_000455745.1 Alligator sinensis | reverse complement strand
AAGAGTGTTTAATCCACCCTTTTACAAATCCAGAGGCATGAGTTCAAGCACTTGTGTCACTATGTGGTATCTAAGCACATTAGGAATCAGCATAAAATCACAGAATAGTAGGACTGGAAGGGACCTATAAGGTCATCAAGTCCAGTCCCCTGCCATGGGCAGGAGGTAGTTGGGCTCAAATGAGCTCCTTCTCCTGGTACCTTGGGGATCTCTACCTGGATGGGGTCCATAGTCTCAGCCTCCATGCAGACAGAGCCCTTGACTCCAGGCTACGGAGGCTGCCTGGCACATCAGTTGAATGCTGGGGTATAGGTACTCCCACTTGTGAGATGTGTTCACTGGTGGAGACTCTGGAGAGCCAGGTCAGGGAGCTCCAGGAGGAGGTGAGCAGACTGCGAGCCATAAGGGAACACAAAGAGGACGTTGATGCTTACTGCCAGGCCCTGCATCTAGTGAAGGATGCCACAGAGACCAGGAACAAGAGTGAGATTCAGCAAGATGCCCCTAATGATACAGAGCGCTGATTGGTCACATCAGCCTAAAGCCACAATGTGCGTCAGGTGTTCCACCAATAGCCCTACACAACAATTACACAGCTCTCACACCATCAACGGACAAGGCATTTGCATCCTCCAAACTGAGGACAAGACAGGAATAGATGCTACCACCGAAGAAGCAATGAAGGGTGATTGTTGTGGGAGAATCCCTGCTGCAAGGAACAGAAGGTGCCACCTGTCGTCCAGACCCCATTTGCTCGAGAGGTCTGCTGCCTTCCAGAAGCTAGGATCCAAGCTGTAATGGAAAGGATCCCAAAGCTGGTCCGCCCTACAAGCCACTACCCTATGCTCCTTGTCCACATGGGTACCAACAACACGGTGAGAAACAACCTCAGGAGAATCATGATTGACTACACTACCATGGGGGCAAAGCTCAAGGAACTAGGAGCACAAGTGGTCTTCTCCTCAATCCTCCCAATTAGAGGCTGTGGTCACCAGAGGGAGGATTGCATTGAAGAAGTCAAGTGAAGGCTTCGGAGGTGGTGCCACCATGTTGGTTTTGGATTCCTTGACCTTAGTATCCAGTTTAATGGCACTGGTCTGCATGCAAAAGATGGTATTCACCTCATGGGCAGAGGGAAGAAGCTCTTCTCTAAAAGAATCACCGACTTGCTGAGGAGGGCTTTAAATTAGGCAAGCCCGAGGGACTGGGGATAGATTCCACTACTGGGCATAAATCCACTGGCCAAGAAGACCCAGGGGAGGGTATTCATGTAGGGGACATCCAGATGAGTACCAATACCCTGAGACAACTGCAGAGGGACAAAATACCTGAGAAGACTAGGGGTGAACTCAGCTGTCTTTATGGGAACGCCCAAAGCATGGGCAATAAACAGGACAAACTGGCATTCCTTTTGGCAGATGAGGATTTTGACCTCATTGGGCTGACAGAGTCCTGGTGGGATGATACATGTGATTGGGTAGTGGATATTGAGGGCTATAGACTCTACAGGAAGGATCAAGTTGGGAAGAAGGGTGGAGGGGTGGTCCTCTTTGTGAAAGAGCAATACCCATCCCTGCAGGTCATGTTTGATTATACGGGGAAGCCCCTTGAGACACTCTGGGTCAAGATACAAGGGGGATCAGGAGAAGGGGACCTAATGGTAGGAGTCTACTCTAGGCCTCCCTACCAAGAAGAGGAGAGTGACCAGGCATTCTCCAGGGAACTGACTGAGGCAGCCAGCACTAAAGACTTGATAGTCATGGGTGACTTCAACTACCTAACATCCGTTGGGAAGAGCATCCAGCCAGTTCCAGCAGGTCAGCCAACTTCTTGGCAGCTATAGATGACCTGCTCTTGACACAGGCTGTGGAGGGACTGACTAGGGGTAAAGCTACTCTGGATTTAGTGCTGACAAAAGGGGGAGACATGGTAGGCAATCTGAAGACTGGAGGTACTCTGGGTGACAGTGATCACAATCTGATCAGATTTACAATCTTCCAAAAGACTTGGAATTCTGCCAGCTGAACAGAAGTCCTAGACTTCAGAAGGGCAGACTTTGGTAAACTCAGGAGTCTAGTTAGAAAGGCCCTTTGCAACCAGCAACTGGACAATTTGGGAGTTCAGGAATGGTGGTGCTTCCTTAAGGAGGCAATTCTCATCGCTCAAAAAGAGGCCATTCCCATGTGGTCAAAAAGAGGAAAAGGGGCCAAAAGACCCACTTGGATCAACAGGGACATTAGAGAACTTCTCAAAAAGAAAAAAGAAGCGTACATGAAATGGAAAAACAGTGCAGCATCCAGAGAGGAGTACACTCATATGGCCAGGGTCTGCTGGTACGAGACAAGGCAAACCCAGGCATGCATAGAGATCAAGGTGGCAACTGAATTAAAAGACAACAAAAAGTCCTTCTATAGGTACATAGGAAGCAAGATAAAAAATCAAGCTCCACTGTCAGACCCCTACTGAATACAGAGCAGCAGCCCACAGTTGATCCCCGCAAAAAGGCAAAGCTCCTAAATACTTACTTTGCATCAGTATTCTTGAAATCAGACAGGAACTCATCACCTGTCCAGAGGCCCACAGAATATAGAGAAGACAGCAGTCCACATAAAAATCAGTCTCAAACAGGTTAAAGTACTCTTAGAACATCTGGACGTTTTCAAGTCTTTAGGTTCAGATAACCTGCATCCGAGGGTCTTGAAAAAACTGGCTGACCTCATAGCAGTGCCTCTGGCAAGGCTGTTCGAAGAGTCATGGAACTCAGGAGTGGTCCCGAATGACTGGAAGAGGGCTAATGTGGTACTCATCTTTAAGAAAGGGAAGAGGGACCACCCTGCCAACTATAGACTAGGCAGTTTGACTTTGGTTCTGGGAAAAGTCTTTGAAAAAAATTGTCAAGGAGGCCATCAACCAAAAGCTCGTAACTGGTGGGGTTTTAAGGAACAACCAGCACACCTTTGTTGAGGGGAAGTCATGCCTAACAAACCTGGTGTCCTTCTATGACCAGGTAACTAACCAGCTGGATATGGGACATGTGTTTGACATCATCTACCTAGACTTCAGCAAGGCCTTTGATACTGTTTCCCATGAGATTCTCTCAATTAAGTTGGAGGGTACAGGCCTAGATCTGTCTACAGTGAAGTGGGTTGGCAACTGGCTCAGAGGCCATCCTGGAGGCCCGTCAAGAGTGGTGTCCCTCCAGGGATCAGTGCTTGGGCCCGTGCTCTTTAACATCTTTATCAATGACTTGGATGAGGGAGTGTGAAGCACAATGATTAAGTCTGCAGATGACACTAAGCTGTGGGGAAATGTGGGCACATCTGAGGACAGGGTAAGGATCCAGAATGACTTTGACAGGCTGGTCCTATGGGCTCAATGCAATCAGATGAGGTTCAACAGGGATAAGTGCTGGGTTCTTCATCTGGGTAGGAAGAATGCTTACCATAACTATGCGATGAGTGGTGGTCCCCTGACTGACACTGCATCTGAAAGGGACCTGGGGGTGACAATCAACCAGAGGCTGAATACGAGCCAACACTGCAATGAAGTTGCCAGCAGGGCAAATAGAACTCTGGCCTGCATCTGCCAATGTGTTGCCAATAGGCCCAGAGAGGTGCTCCTCCCCCTCTATTCGGCAGTGGTGGAACCACAGCTGGAGGACTGTGTCCAGTTCTGGCCATCACACTTCAAGAAGGATGTGGGTAAGCTCAAAAGGGTACAGAGAAGGGCCACCCACATGATCAGGGGCCTGGAGGATAGGCCCTATGAGGAGAGACTCTGGGAACTGGGTTTGTTCAGTCTGAATAAAAGAAGACTGAGAGGTGACTTGATAGCTGCCTACAAGTAAGTCAGTGGTGAACACCAAGATCTAGGGAGCAACTTCTTCAGAAAGGCACTCCTTGGGAGGACGAGGACCAATGGGCGCAAGCTAGTTGAGGAAAAATGTAGGCGGGACATACAGAAAAACTTCTTTTCCATAAGGGTATCTAGAATCTGGAACACACTCCCAGCAGAGGTGGTGCAGTTGCCATCCCCGAAGTGTTTAAGAAGAGGCTGGACAAGCACTATGTTGAGCTCATTTGAGCCCAATTACCTCCTGCCCATGGCAGGGGACTGGACTTGATGACCTTACAGGTCCCTTCTGGTCCTACTATTCTGTGATTCTATGCTGATTCCTAATGTGCTTAGATAACACATAGTGACACAAGTGCTTGAACTCATGCCTCTGGATTTGTAAAAGTTCTGTCCCCCAGGCCATGAGACACAGGCATGACCTATCAAGTAGCAAGAGGCTGTGACCCCTCTAACAACTTGTCCCACCACCCTTGGCCAACTGGTAGGGGTTTCGGCGATGTTAGCCCTCCCTGAGAATGGTGTCAAACCAATCAGAGCATGTATAGGGGTGGGACCTAGACTAGAAGCCCCCAACTGCCTGTTTTCTAAATCCTGTTGGGAAACCCTCCAAACCAGACCGTGTGTTTTCTGAGACCACGCAAATGCAGATAGAAACACATTCTTGCTCTACAGCAGTAAGATCCTCCATTCTTGCTTTACTACCAAGGCTTGCCAGACAACTGCTGAGAAAATGCTACCATAGTGATGGTGCTGAGGAGGGGGAGATTAGGGAGAGTAGCCCTCTAAGCCAACAGTTGCCCGAGATGTTTGAATCTAGGCAGGAGACTCATGCATGAATGCAGCAGGCTGGTAAGCCTGATGCCCAGACTCCCAGAGCAGATGCTGAGGATTCAGGAGAAGAGAGGAGCCTTGTGCTGACCCTGAGTAGAAAGAAGATATCTATGAGGGAGCAGAGACAATGGTGAGAGGCTTGAACGATGGATGTGGGGTTCTTAGGGGTTTTGTGTTGGGGTTTTGGGGGGCCATCATGGGGTAGGAATTAGCTATGAGCTGGCTAAACGGTGCCTAACTAGAACTTTTTATCTGAAATTCCTCTGCAACTAGAGGAAGCTTTTCTAATGACTCCAGAAAGACACCAGCCATCCTGTAAGCCTGGTACCAGAGAAGAGAAGCAGTTTTTGTGAAGAACAGAAGCCCAGCATTTCAGAAGAAGATGATGATACTATGGCTTTTAAAAGAAAGTTAGGAATAGAAGTAACTGAGCCTTCCTCACACCAAGAACGTAAAAGTCTCATGAAAGCTCTTATGAGTGTTTCTTTTTTATGGCATCCTTAAATATTGCTTGAGAAAGAGGCTTTTTGACAACTGTATGGGGTGTCTCCTAGGTGCACCAGGGCAACTGGGGGGTGGACCTGATGATCCTTCAGGGTCCCTTTCAACCCTATGATCCTATGATTCTATGAACTGGCAGCCAACCCTTCACGGCCGACACAGGGCTGCAATAGGTTAGGCCAGGGGTTGGGAACCCCTGGCTTAACCTATTGCAACAACAGCAACTAATACATTTTCTATACACAGCTCAGCCCAGATCTCTCAATTTGTCTGGTTTATACGCTCATCTGACTAGTTCACACAGTCATGGCTTTGTTACCCTAGCGCATCTAGGACAGTGCCCCCATCCACAGGCCCAGCTCTGCAGACAAGCAGCGGTGGCGGTACGAGGTGGTGGCGGCTGCTGTGTGCAAAACCCCTCTGCCCCTGCTAGCTGGCCAGGTGGCACGCAGTAGTCACCACCACCATCCCGCGCTGCTGCTGCCGCTTGTCTAAGGAGCCGTGCCCACAGACCGGGGGGGGATAGCTCCATGGGCATGGCTCTGCGGTGTCAGCGGCAGTGCAGGGAGGTTTCACATGCAGCGGCCACCACTGTGGACATGGCTCCACAGGCAAGTGGCAGAGGTGGCTGCTGCTGCTTGTGAGCCCCCCTCCGACCCCCAAAGCCACCATCCCTTGCCACCACTGTGGAGCCATGTCCATGGAGTCATGTAGCCAGCTGCAGGGCAGCAGTGGCAGTGCAGTGGTGGGCGCCACATGCAAACTCCCTACCCCCGTCCCCTGGCCAGCTGGCCAGGCGACGTATGTGAGGCCTACATGCAGTGGCCACCACCACACCGCGCCCCACGCTGCTTGCCCACAAAGCTGTGTGGCCAGCCATGAGAAGGCAGCCTGGGGCATGGCAGCGGCAGCCTCCATATGCAAACCCCACGTGAGGCCA
This sequence comes from Alligator sinensis, assembly GCF_000455745.1. Taxonomy (NCBI): domain Eukaryota; kingdom Metazoa; phylum Chordata; order Crocodylia; family Alligatoridae; genus Alligator; species Alligator sinensis. The sequence goes on along the minus strand of NW_005842754.1, from coordinate 644,337 downwards.
CCTGGTATGTGTGTGGCCTGCAGAGGGGCACCCCTACCCTCACCCCCCGGCCCTGCTCCTGGGAGTGGGCTGAGGTGTGGGGCAGGGAAGCACTGTGGTGTGTTGTCTCAGGCTTGCAGTGCCCCCTGCTCCCTCATTCCCCAGCCACTTTCCCCAGCCCTGACCCACAGCCCCCAAGTCCCACTTACCTCCAGGCTCCAGGGGTGAAGGACGAAAGGCAAGCCTGAGCCTGAGCCCAGCTGTGGCTGACTCAGAGGCTCAGGCCCCGCCTTTCCCCCTCTCCCTCCTCCTCCGGGCAGGGCTGGGGGTTTCCTGCCCTTTCTGAAATCATCTCTTGCAGGCTGGAACTCTGCCGGCCTGCAAGATCTCTTTGCAAAAGCAGAGAATCCACAGATTTCTCTGCCAAAAGGGGAAATCCGCGTTTTCTCCAATAAAAACAGGGAATCCATGGTTTTCTCTGTCTTTCTGTGGGAAACAGAAAACCCAGATCCTTGCTTATCACCTATGATTAGGAGTGAGAGGGAACAGAATGGCATGTTCTGACAACAGGCCAATTCGCATAATAAACTTAGCCCGCTGGCATAAGTTACAGCAGCCCTAAACTTATGCTTAAGCAAATACTAAATGACTGCTCAGTAACCAGTGTTACTGTGCAGTCCTGATACTGCAAGGTTATTTTTAGCTGCTACTATGCAGTAGCAATGAGCTACTGTGCAGTAGCATGGGCGTCATGGTTCATGCCTGTCAACACTACCTTGCTGCAGCAACGAGCTACAGTACCATAGCTCATTGCTATGGGAATGTAGTGTCTCATTTATATGCACTCATTTTGTCATAGTTTCATAGAGATTAAGTCCAGAAGGAACAATCAATTCATCTAGTCTGAATTTCTATACAGGATAGACCATTAGATTTCACATAAATACCTTATACCACCCCTAAAGACTTTATATTAGATCAAATATTTTGGTCCTGAACCTGAAAAGTATGCCATATGCAGAAAACAGCCAAGACCAAGGAGTCACCCATGCCTGAGGCCCCTATTGTGGAAGAAATAATTAACTGATATGATCTGAGCAGGTAAACCAAGGCCCATGGTATAGAGGAAAAAATAAAGCTCCCTCCACATCCTGCCAGTCTCACCAGTTGGAAGCTGCATCCTGATTTCAAATCTTGCAAACAGTGGGCACATCTACACATGCAATTAATGCTGTAAAGGCTTACTCTGCAGTAAAATACTGCATAATGAGCCTTACTGTGCAGTAAAATACTGTGCAGTGAGCCTTTCCAGCGAGCACATGTACACATGCTCCCTGTTGGGAGCAAATGTGCTCCCATCGTGAGCAACCCTATACACGGCTGCTCCAAACCTGCTCTGGCCCCCTGCAACAACCAGGGGGAACTCCCCCTGAGTGCTAGCCCAGGGGCTGGCAGAGAGCACAGGGCCAGGAGAGCAACTGCATGGGGCCAAGAGAGCTTTGCTGGCTGCAGCAGCAGTTGTCTCCTGGCCACGTGTATATCAGGAGGGGTCCTGATATGCAGGGGGCTGAGACAGCAGCTGCTGCAGATCTCTCTTGGCACCCTGCACATGGAGACAAGCCCAGTGACCAGTGCGGTTTCTCCACCCAGCCTGGATCTGGCCGGGAACGGTCTCATTCTGGGGCAGGTCCCAGTCAGCTTCAGGCTGTCCAGGGCTTTCCCCAGAAGGGACAGTTCCTGGACAGCTCCAGGCTGCTTGGGGAACTCTTGCATAGCCCAGAACTGGGTGGGACCTGCCCCAGAATTAAGACAGTTCCTGGCCAGCCCTGGACTGTGTGGGGAATCAGATAGCTCCTGAGTCCTGGCACTGCTTAAAGGGCTCTCAGCCAATGGGAAAAGCTTCTTTTATCACTCCTTTTCTTACAGACAAAGGACGCATCTACACTTTCATTAAAGTTCCATAATTATGGTGCATTAAGTTTAGTACCTGTACTCACAGGTACTGTTGCCAGCCTTGCCCATTTTCAAGGGGCCTAGGCTAAGCTGCAGAAGTACTGCTAAGCAGCAGACCCAAAGTCTGTTTCTGAGTAACCACAGTGCGAACCTTCACAGATGTGACAACTAACTTGGTCAGCAAGTAAAGGAAATCATTCAACACAATTAAACAAAGCATAAGGACTAAAAGGAGATAAGAGAAGACCATACATTAACTAATCCATACACAATATATCATAGCTTAATCTTAAAGTGGTAGTAGTAGTGACTGATGTAACCAAATGTATAAGATGTTATTTTGTTATAATAGCTATATTTTTGTTAAAATGCTTTTGTTTTGTTAAAACAAAAACAGCCTGTCAGAGAAGACCATAAAGTAAGGTAAAGAAGAAACAGAAACATCATTTCACAATGGGAAAGAAAAAGAGATAAGAAATCCTCCCTCTTTCCCAAGGATATAAATCTGAACTAATTGTCACCTTCCAAATCCACAAGAGATCTGGTTCAGTCCACTTCCAAAAGTTTCAGTAAAACAAAGAAATTTAAATAAAAACAATCACAGGTCATTTATTAAAATATAAAAACTAGCCATGTATAAATATTGGCATAGGCTGGAGGGAAATTTGGAGAACTCAGCAAATTCAAGAAGACCTGCTGCCAATCTGTGTGCCACTCTCCTCCCACCTCTTGAGTCTCTCCAGCTGGAATAGTTGAGAACCTATGTCGTACTGTTTTGGGTAGCCAGATAGACTTTAGAATAAAGGTTTGTTCTCATGTTTTAAGGTGCAAGCAAATAAAAGGTTTGGCTGTAGACCTGTTTCTGCCTCTTTTATCAGTAGCCTACCAAAAAGGTTATCTGTAATCTAGGTAAAAGTACAAAGCAGCAACCCATGTGCTGTTCCTATATTAGGTGGACCACATGGGGCTAAATTCTGTTTCACTTCTATGTCTCTAAGGGCCCCTCTACATGTGCAGGTACAGACATGAAGGGATATGATGCACAATCCAGACAATTGGCTTCCTGCCATGCTACATGTATGACAGGAGGTGCGATGGTAGGATCAAGCTTCAGATCCCATTATGTCTTACCCCCACACCAGCAAGAAGCAGGCTCCTGGGGCTGGGAGTAGCTGGGACACTGGGTCAGTTGTGGTCTTGGAGCCAGAGGGGTGCCTGGAGCATCCCAATGGCTGGGACATTGTGTCAATTGGGAGCTCCCAGGCCCAGGGGTGTACATAGCACCCCCCCAGCTGGGAGCTCCAATTAGCTGACAGGGCTCCCAGCCACAGGGCCCCTGGGCACGCATTCAATTAATAGTGTGATAAGAAGCAGCTACAATGTTATTATACATATTTTATGGAATAACTTTGTAGCTTATTTCCCTTTTTATCATACCATGAATTGATTGCATGTGTGGCTGGGTGACCACTTAGGACGTGATTAACTAGTTATGCCTTAAGTGTAACATGCAGATGGGGCCTAAGTGGCACTTACATTGGAACATAATTGCAGTTTTTGGCACTCGCACACAGCTTGGATTCTATTTCTACTCTTGTCCTCCCACTTCTGGCTGCCTTGTGAGCCAGCTTCAAGAGGAGGGCTGGAACATACTCCTGGGAGGGGGCGGGGTCTAGATTGAACCTGAATTTCCCCCTGCCCAGGCAAATGCTTTAATACCTAGGCTACTGGTTTACAAGAAAGGAGTGCCCTTCTTTTTGTCCATCATTCACTAATTGTGGTTTTCTGAAATTAAAGTTCTAGGTCTTAGCTGGCCTTGTGACCATAGCTGGGTGATTGTATTCTACCTCAGAGCCCTGTATGGCTAGAATTCAGGCTTTGCAGGGAAGGCAAGCCGAGGGCAAATATACCTATGAATGCACAAACAAAATCCAAATTACTAAAAATTATATTTATGTGGCTACATAAGTGCTACTTAGGCATACAGAGATGAAGTAGGAGCTAACCTTCAGTCTTTTACTCTCAATTGTATAGAGTCCATGTACAGTGCATCCAGAAACTATTGAGCCGTGCATTCAGTTGGGCATAATTAATGTGTCTGTGGAGAGGAGAACTGTGCATTATGCTAAATGCACCATGTACATCCAAGAGGCACCAAGCTGAGCATGCCAGGCACACTCCATCCCAAAACTCTGAGAACTCAATAGTCTTGAACATCCCTAGAGGTCCTGAATAGCAATAAACACTGTGCAGTGCAAACTGCACCTAGTGCACTCATGCAGCACTGGCCTCAAATCTTCTCCTTTTTCAAAAGTGTTTTTTTTATTAATGCACAGCAACCTGAACACTTGAAGAGGAGTAAAACTGGTGGATAGTAATGATAGCAGAGATTTTGAAATCTGCTTATCAGAGCAATCACTAATATAAATATATGTGCTGGGACTTCTCAAAGGGAAAAGAAACACTTACCTAGTAAAAAATGCTGCAAACTTTAGGTCATCTAAGTCTCCTTGAATGATGACATCATCATATCCTTCCCCATGGCCTGCAAATAGGAATGATGTCAAAGTAATGAAGGCTGCAATTCATTGAACATTACATAAACAAGCATATAACAACTGCTCTGCTCCAACTGATGAAAAATAATGGTATAATTTATTTGTCTTTCCAAAAACGGTGCAATTTTTTTTACTCTGTAATCTATGTAAACAAGATGATGTATTATACAATGAAAAAGAAGTACAATCTGAACTGGCATTTCTAATTTTGCTCAGTACAGATCTGTGGCTTTCCCATCTCTATTTTTTATCTGCATTGTTTTGGCTTAGTCAAAGAGACAAAAATTTAAAAAACCTCACAAAAAACCTCAAAAACAAGGGGAGAATCACTGCATCAAAAGAATTAAATAATAATTACCGTATTTAGTAGAATAGAAGACAAAGTTCTATTTCCGCCTCTCCACCCCCCATTCAGCATGGGGAAAAAGGCTTGTCCTCTTATATTCACATACGTAGCAGAAAGGGGAGCAGGCAACTGTGGCAGCTCTGAGACTGTCCCTGAGCCCACATCAGGGCCAGAGTCAGACATCCACAAGCCTCCTGCTTCCCTCCCATCCAATTCTCCTCTACAGCTTCTGACCCCTTGCCTATCCTCTTTTCTCCACCTTACTGTCAGGTGGAACTTGGCTATGACTCAGTCTGGGGTGTCTCCTGGGTGTGGAGCACATCCTTCCCACGGCTACATGGCCAGGCAATGGCTGAGTTTCCATGTGCTGTGCTCCAGGACAGAGCAGCCCAAGCAGCATCTGACAGTAAAGGGCTGGAGGGGGAGGAGAAGAGGCAAAAACTGGGGAGTGGGATGGGGGGGTAGGGAAGGGGGACAGGGACAGGCAGAGACTGGGAGGAATGGAGAAAGAGGTAGAGGCTGTGGGGAGCTGGGGGTAGGGACGTGCAGGTGGCAGGGGGACAGGAAGGCTGCAGGGGGAAGAAGTGGATGGGGAAGATGGGGATAGGAGCCACTGCTGTCCCACCCCACCCAGCCACTGCTTTCCCTGCTGTAGCAGTGTGGGGGATCCAAGACAACCCTCCAATACTTATATTCTATACCTGAAAAATTATGAGAAATTTCTAAATTTTCCATATATAAAATCTAATTATTGGGGGGTTGTCTTCTATTCAGAGTTGTCTTCTATTCAAGTATATACTGTATTTGAGAGGGGAGAGTGTTCAGCATGCAATATCCTTGTCTCTGCTTGACCTGATTTGCTGTGGGGTTGTCAGTCTTCCAGGATGGATTTATGGTTCTATAAAAAGTATGTCACCTCTCCACATTTGATGCAGGATTGCCCTTCCCTACATGTTTGGACTAGCTATTACTCATTTCCCACAGGCAGATTACAGGTTCACTTCTCCTTCCAGTGCAAAATCAGGTGTCATTCATTCCCCCCTTACATAGTTTCAAACAGGGAGGACTAAGTCTCTCCTACTGTGTCTATTTCAGACATTGCCCCCTGCTCCACTCCTCAATTGGGTTCAACTCTGTCCCTCTCACCACTGGCACTTTTGGAGTTTGTTCCTCACTGGGCACATCTACATGCGCATTAATGTGCCTTTTCTAATGCACATTAAATTTAGTACCTCCAATGTGAAGTTTTAAGTTAATGTGCATTAGGCTGTGCGCAGTAGCACATTTGTATGCTTTTTTAGGGAAGCTTAATGTGCACTAGACTCTTTTGCTGTATATTAGCATAATGTCATGGTTTTTTACCTGATGCTTTAATGTGCAGTAAAACAGTCTACTGCTTTTGCACAGCCCTACTGTCTAGTTCAAACTGCTTCCTTACTCTTTAGGCATATATTATTCTTTTCTTACCTGCATACCGTATGCTGTTTCCAAACATGGCAGTCCACAGATAAGGGATTGTGCTGATCTCTGTGCCATGAGCCAACATATTCAGAGCTGCTATGCGACCTGGAAAACAGGAGGGAAGAAAGTGAGGAGATCTTTCCATCCATGGTGTTTGGGTGGATCATTAGCACTGAGAATCTTAGGGCCTTTTGATAATGACTCTTCTAGTCACAGTGGACACCAACACCATCACCTGGGGGGGCGGGGGGGGAGAGGCAACAAGACCCACAGACAGGGGAGGACAGCTGAAATTTTATGGGACATTAGAAATTACACAATGGAAATAACACAACATGAAAAAGAAAGAAGCCAAACTCAACAGTGACATATTTTCTAAGTCTATGCAAGAAACACAACATTATTCCCCAAGGACTAAACATCTACAGTACTCTGACTACTACACACAATTCCAAATATGCTTCACAATTATGCAGGAGATCTTCAGAGAAACTTAGAAAATATCTTCTTCACCTAACCTACTCCAGAAGAGATCAACTCAAAAAGGACATCACCGCATGCTACAACAGCTTAACCTTCATATATTCCCATGGGATAATTTCCTACCCCAGACACATATTTTGTGCAGTATCTTAAAGTTAATTAATTCTAAAAAAAATTCTTTTTTAGGACATTGTTACTGGCACTGCAATGCACAATATCCCCAAAGAAGAGCCAACTTACGTGAATGGCTTGCTCTCTGTGGATGAAAAAATGCCCAGGGTAACATGTTACTCCAGACATTAATATGTTTTTCCATATGAGGTAACAACTTACCTCAAAACCCATGTAAATTTATGCATAAATGACAGGCCTAGACCTGTTTGGCCACTTTGGGTGGATGCATCTGAAAGGTCAGCATTCATTCACATCTCATTTATGTCCACTTCAGGTATTTATGGTAACTAATGGATGACCATCCTCCACTCTGCTTTTGCAGAAGATGCGGTAATCCCTTTTGCTAACCACTTTGTTTGCAGGCTGCAAGATCATCAAAACACCCTGTCCTTTGCCAAAAAACAAAAACAAACCCCCCCCCAACAACAAAAAAAACCCAAACAACCCCAAAACAAACCCTTTGTCAAACCCAAATCCACCTCTGCTTTCTTTTCTCATGGCAAAACTCCATCTCGCCTGCCCCTTTCATAACACACAAGCTAGTTTGCCCTGCCTTTGCTGGAAGTGAAGAAAAGGAGCAAAGGGACAGCAGAGAAGAAACAGAACAACATCATACTGCAATACAATGTACACTATGGAGTCCCCTTCAATGGTAAGGGCTTGGCAACACCCATGTCCCTTTTACCTGCTCTCAATAAGCTCCTGCATGTTTGGTTTCCAAACAGCATCCACCCATATTTGGCTTGCCTGCAAAGGGTGGATGCTGGTCTCTGGCTTCTGTGCCCAGGAGGAGAGGATGCTACATGCACTGCCATAGAGCAGGGCAGAATTGCTTCTGTGACAGCACAGGTGGACAGGCTTGTCTTTGATTGTTATTTATATATATTCAGCAGTAATCTTTTTTTTCTGCAGTCAAGGATGAGAAGGCAGTGCATACGCAGTGCTGAAGCCTGTCTTGCACAGGTAACTGGGGATGACAGCGACACATCCACTGATAAAATCTTATCCCAAGGCAGTGAGGATGCTGACTTTGTTCCAGACATGGCAGACTGTTCAGAGCAAAAAAAACATGTGTCTATGGAAGCTTCATCCAGCTCAGATGAGAAGGAGCTTGTGCCCCAAGCAGAAGTGATGCCAACACTTCCAGTGGGAAAGGGAAGAGAACCAGTCTGGGGCTGCTGCAGAAGACCGAGGAGAGCTACAGCAGGACATGGAGCAAAACCACTGCCACCACCCCCAGAAAACATTGCAGATAATGACGCCTTTAAAGGAAGGAATGGCAGAGTGTGGGAAAAAAGTCCACAGCTAATACATCATTGGAGAACATCCAAGGGCATAGTCCATGAAAGTGCTGGGCCAACAAAAGAAAGTAATAAAGGCACAGTAGTGGAAGTGTTCCACCTGTTTCTCTCATGAGATATCCTGACTGTTATCATAAGAGAAACAATCAGAGGCAGAAAGAAGATTCAGGGAGTGGAATGATAGCCATCCTGAAAATAGAAAGGAGTGGAAAAAGCTGAATGAAACAGAGCTGAAAACCTACACTGGCCTCCTATTGCTGAGTGGTCTATACCACGGTGGTCACGAGGCACTGGAGGAATTTTGGGCCTGAGACAGCAGCTGACAGGTGCCTGATTAGGGCAGCCATTTTAGATTTCAGGGCTGCCCATATAAACAGGGCATTTTGCTGCTGGGAGGCCAGGCAACAACATTGCCTGGCTGCAGGTATCATCTGGAGGTAAGGGAGGAGCTGTAGGGGATGGTCAGGAGGCTCCTGGTCCTGGGCATGACCTAAAACTGCACCCTGCCAGGAGTGGGTGGCCTGGTGGGGCTCCCAGTGGCGCAGGAGCCTGCAGGAAATGCCAGGCCAGTTATCACCCCAGTGAAAGGCGGGTCGGGGCGCCTTAACCCCTAGCCCCCACAACTGGGTGGGTTACCCCTTTTTTAGGGTCTGGAGGGTGGACCCTCAGAGAAAGAGAGTGAGGCCATAGACTCACGCCTGTCTGGACTTCCCTTGACTGGTCAATGCTGGGGCCAGGACTGGAAGGATTCAAGGGCCAGGGGCCTACTGCGAGGAATGCCCAAGAGCTGAGGGCCTGGGGTTCTGGCTGGCCTGGAGGTGGGCCAGGGCTAGTGAGTCAAAGGTCCTGGGGGGATCACACCCAGAAGGGGAAGCAGTTCAGGGAGCTATGCTGCCCAGGATGAAGGCGGGTTAGGCTGCCGGAATGGAGGGATCATAGAGGGGTTCAACACTAGGTTTATGGGGACCAGCATGGGGCCGGTGATTGTGAGAACATCTGGATGCCATCTGCAAGGCTTGGGCTGTGGTGTAGGGGAGGAACGGAGCCGCAGATAGCACCCCCTGGCATCGGGGAAAAAAATGGGCAGCCTCCTGCTTAATTGACATTAATTAATTAATTACCAACAAGGCGTGGCGTGCGAGAAGGCGGGCAGTTAGCCCAGAAACAGGTGGGTGGGCCACAGTGAGATCGGCCCCGAGAAGGCCCCCTGTTACAGGGAGCAATGTACCAGCTGTCCTTGCTTCTGTGCCCACCATGAGTTTAAAATGATTCCATCAAATCACCAACTACCTGAGATTTGACAACAAACTGACAGGTGAGGAAAGGAGAGCTGTGGACAAGCTTGTTGCCTTCAAAGATATTTGGACACAATTTGTGGAGCAGCTCAGGAAATGGTATATTCCAGGAATACACCTGATGGTTGATGAACAGCTCATTGTGTTCAGGGGTCGCTGTCCCTTCAGACAGTATATGCCCAACAAGTCTACCAAATATGGCTTGAAAATTTGGTGGTGCTGTGATGCAGCACCATCATTCACCCTCTCTGGAGACATCTACCTGGACAAGCAACCAGAATTGCTCCATGCCAAGGTAATCTTGGTACCCAGGTCGTTGAAAAACTGGTTCATCCCTGGTACAAGATGGGAAGGAATACTGTGGGTGACAATTTCTTCACAAGTACTGACCTGGTAGAAAGACTGCTACAACAGGACTTGACCTATGTGGGTATGATTTGGAAAAACAAGGCCGATATCCCAAACGAAATGCAAACAAATCGAAGAAGGGAAACCTTTTCATCCATTTTTGCTTTTGATGGGGAACTCACCCTAGTTTCCTATGTTCCAAAGAAGTCCAAAGTGGTGCATGCTTGACAGCAATAGCACAATGACCTGTCAGTGGGTTTAGAGCAAAGAAAGCTGAACATTCATGACTACAATAAAAACAAGGGTGGGGTGGATAACCGTATGAAAACCTGCAGATGGAAAATCAACAGGTGGCCAATTACACTATTTTTCAATATACTGGATGTGGCTACCACTGCCAGCCTCATCATTTGGCTAGGCCACAACACAAACTGGAAGCAAAGATTACATTTAAGAAGATGGCATTTTTTTTGCAGGAGCTTGGACAACAGTTGATTGACGGACAAATAAAATGAAGAATGATGAATACACGTAATCTGTCTAAGTCTGTCAAGTCTGGTATGACTGCCCTAAATTACAAATCGCCACAACGTACCTCAGTAAAACCTTCTGCAAGCATGAGTGGATGTTGTGCTTTTTGTCCAAGGACAGATGACTGCAAAACCCAGAAACGATGCGAAAATTGTAAGTGATTTGCTTATGTGCACCACAGTACATTACTGCTGCTTTGCAAGGAATGCAATATTTAGTTAAAACAGGAAATGTTTTTGGAAGTAATTGTTAGTTTGAAAACAGTGTGAACTGCAGACTTAGCAAATTGTTCATTCACGTTTTGAAACTCTAAAAAAAGGTTAAAATTTTGTTCATAGTTCTAGTTAAATAATATTTTGGGTTCAAATCATCATAAATACACTTTCAAACAATCTGTATGTTTAATAAATAGTTTTTGGTACATTTATACTGTTGTCACTGGTTCCATTTTGTTCATGCAGGTGGGGTAGCCAGTTACCCCATGAGACCAACAATGTCGAATTGCGGGGTAACAAGTTACCCCATGAGAACAAGAACGGTTACGGTTTCAAGAGAACGGATGAGGGTTAAAAGAGAGAAATCCAGACAACTTCTCAAACATTATACAATATATACAAAGAGACTACTGAAAATTTTCTACAACATCCACATAAAAAGAAGAAATGGAACAAATTACTCCAGAAATAACTTTTCTAACCACAAAACAACCATCAGAGAAACAACACCAACACTTTACAACATTCCAACCTCAACTCAGTCAAACCAAAAGAAGCAACCATCACTCAAATATCATCACTTCTCCATGCACATACTTACCAAAGATGAAAAATCTGTCGTATCTAAAAGCCTGAATGTCTGTCCAGAAAAAACCCTAATAAAATACTACAATGCAGAGGACTAGACCAATTCTTCCAATGTCTCCTCCTCAAGTAATATTTCCACAACCAAAATGAATCCAGTTCCAACAACACTTCATCCTTTGACAACATCAAAGAAAAGAGCAACCCCCCCAAAAAACAAAAAGCCATCAGATTGGACACCTCATAGTGTATGAAATTCTAACCTTTACTGCTATATTGACTGCTTCAGGGAAATAATGAACAATTAAATAATCAACAACACACCACCATAACAACCTCTTCCTCTCAGAAAAAAGGACCATAGACTCTCTAAGATCTAAGCACTAAATGGTAATAAAACCAGCAGATAAAGGAGGAGCTATAGTTATCCTTAACAATGAAAACTACATAACAGAAACCAACACACAACTCTCTGGCACCACCTACTACAAAAAACCAGAGGAAGATCCTACTCCGCTTTCCACTTTAAAATTCAAAACTACCATCAAATCATTTCCATCGGAACTACAAGAAAAACTACAGAACTAACCCAGGGACTTTTTACATGCCCCCTAAAATCCACAAACAAGGAAACCCTGACAGACCAACCATATCCAACCATGAAACCCTAACTGATAAAATATCAGGTTTCACTGAATCCATCCTAAAACCTCTTGTCACCGAAAGAGTGAGTTTTGTCCAAGACACAACAGACTTTCTACAAAAATTTAAAAACACAGACCACCTTCCTAGCAACACCCTTCTAGCCACCATGGATGTTACCAGCTTATATACCAACAACCTGTCGCTGCCGAGAGCCGCGGCGCGGGGTTCAGGGCTTTAGGAGCCCTAGTCGGCGGGCGGGTACTTGTGACGCTTGGAGTGGAATCAGGATGTGTTCGGGGTGTTCGGGCCGGCAGTCGTCTTACGTCTCGGGTGGGGGTGTGCTAGGCCCCCTTGGGTCGGTGACGGGGAGTCCTTAGTGGTTGATCAGGCCGCTAAGTTCGCTCTGAAACACGCGTGGAGTTTGCTAGGCTCCACAGTGTACTCAGAGTTCTCCACGAGGTGTATGTGGAGTTCTCCAACTTGGGCGGAAACTGCTCAAGCCTCTTATACGGCTAGCAAGCCAATCACTAGCCGCTAGGTAGGAATAATTTAGAACAGTCCAATAGTGGGGTACAAATTTGCATAAGTTTGGCGGGAACTCCTTTGCACCGTGCATTTCTGTGCTGCAAAGAAGAAATGCACACTGCAAAGAAAGCTACAAATTGGCGGGAACTTTTTCTAGGTCATTAATATATAGTCACTGGGCTCTGGAGTTTTCCCCTCGTGACCTACTTACATGACCTACTTACAAAATGATTGACAGACTGCCTTCTGTATCAAACTATGGAATCCTCCACTGTACTATAGGCATATGAACAATGGGTTCTGACACAACCCACACCAGGATGGCATCCAGTCCTGCCTAACATATCTACAAGAGGAAGATTACAACTCAGAGTACAGATCTAAAGATATTACTGAATTTATACACTTCATCCTCACACACAACTTCACTTTCAATAATCAACACTTCCGCCAGACCATGGGCACACCAAAATGGCTCCACACTATGCCAACCTTTTTAAGAGCCACCTGGAAGAAGAATTCCTCAAGGACTGCACCATCAAACCCTTGCTATACTTAAGCCATATAGATGGCATCTTCATCATTTGGACTGAAAACCTGCAATTTCTGATGGATTTCCATCAGAAATTCAACAATCATCACCTCTCCATCAGACTATCTGTTGAATACTCCAGCACCAACATTTCCTTCTTAGACACTATGATCAATATCCAGAATGGTAAAATACAGGCCACCATATACAAAAAACTCACAGACCAACATACATATCTGCACAGAACCAGCAATCACCCTAAACACACCAAGAAAGCTGTAATATACAGCCAAGACTTCCAATACCACCACATTTGCATTGAGGAGAACACCTATGATCATCAGCTCACAAATTTCAAAAGGGCTTTCACCCAACAAGGACACTCCTCCAGAGAGATAGATCACATGTTTGAAAGAGCCACCCACATACAACATGAAGAATTGCTGCAGTACAGAAAAAAGCCCCATAAATCATACACCACTAGTTATGACATATCATCCCTCCCTGGAACCTACACGGAAAATCCTCAAACAATTGCAACCCATACTAGAAGAAGACCCAGTTGTTAAAGACATCTTCTCAGAACTACCCATCCTAGCCTTTAAACAAGCACTGAACCTCATCAACCTCATCACCAGAAGCAAACTTCTTATGGCCCAAAACACACTGAATGGTTCTAGAGTATGCCATGACAAGAAATGTAAAACCTGCCAACATATCTCCACCACCCTCACAACAACTACACCCCACAACAGAACCATCACTGTTCCTGGATCTTACACCTGCAACTCCAGAAATGTAGTATATCTCATCCAGTGCACTAAATGCCCTGATTGAAAATATGTAGGAGAAACCAAACAACAATTACATACCAGAAGGAATGCACACCAAAAATCTATCAAAGGCTAGAATACCCAATTACCTGTGGGGGCACATTTCTCACAAGAAAACCACTCTCTCTCCAATCTCTCAGTTCTAATCCTCAAAGGGAATTTACAGAACACCTATCTCAGATGAGCTTATGAACTTCACTTAATCAACCTACTGGATATAAAAAATCATGAATCATTGTGGATTTATGACACATTATAACTTGCCTAACATCTGATACCCCAGGTAATCTCTCTACTATTTACCAGCTATATTCTTATCACCTGGTCTACATTCCCCTTCCCCCCACCCCCACCTGTCTCTCACCCATTGACTGACTCAATTAGCATTTTCACTGACTGGTATTCTCGCATGCATACTGGCCTCTGGCTTCTTTCTATTCTATTCCATCCAGGAAGAGCACAGACCAACTGCAGATGCTTCCTCAATCTGATGAAGGGTGTTTGTACCCAAAAGTGTGCAAAGAAGAATTTTCCCAACTATTTTGGTTGGTCTAATAAAATATATAGGATTTACCCAAAGAACCTTGTCCACCTATGAGACATTAGAAGCCTTTCAACAAAGGCTTGCTATTCAGTCTAATCTCGTGTAGGCTCTCCCACACTGACAGAGCTGAAAGGAAAGTGGGCAACTCTATCAGTACCAGAAAAGTAAATAAGGGAAAATGGGAGAGGAGGGACAATGGATCAAATTCTTGGAGATCTTTATGAGCATAATGTAAAAAAAAAATATTTGTACTGCCACCAAATGCCACAGGGTGCATCTACATTTGCAGAGTTAACTAGTTAGCTCTGGATTAAAGTCATATTGACACAAGACACTATTTTGGAGTTGTTACTGTGCATTTATTTAGTACTTGTATAAACTGTGCAGTCAGTGTCTTGTGTAGACATGGACACTGTCTACACATGCACAGTATTAGGGGACAGTACTTTTCTTCTTCTCTCTAGTCCAGCCTTTCTATATGGTCTGGTCCCAATATTCTGCACAGGTCACTGTTTCTGGCATAGGTGTTGCCAGATCTTGTGGGTGCACTGTGGTGCTACAGGGCATCTCAAGAGATGATCTATGGTTTGCTTCTCCTGCAAAACACATTGGTCAGTTGCATAGAGGCCTCATGATTTCATAAGAAAGTTGCATCTTCTGAGACCCACTCTCAATCTGTTCAGGCTCCACCATGTATACCATTTGTACATGGAGCCAGATGCTAACTCCTCACTGGGGGGTAATTCCTTGCTGGCTCCATTCAACAGCTTTGTCACTTAGTTTATCCCATTCTTTTTGCCAGAGGGTAGTTCTGGCTGAGTAGGTCAATGGTGTGGAAGAGGACAAAAAGCTATTTCTTAATGAGAGACGATGGTGACATCCATATAGCAAGTGGCAATCTTCTCCCTCTTGTACCTGCCGGTCAATGTCGCCTGCTACTTTCCTCCCGATGTAAGGGGGTGGGAGCTATGCTGGATAGTGCATGTAGGCAGGGAACAAGGGTGGGTTTTAGGCAGCCTGTTATAATTCCTATATGTATCATTTAGGGCAGTCTCAATATGTTTACTGTGACTTGAGAGTCCCCAGGTGGTGCAGGCATATTCAGCCACAGAAAAACAAAGTACTTAGCCAGTAATGCATACAGTAGATGGATGTGCTTCCCACTCTGAGAGTTTACACAGAATGTTGTTCTGTGTATTGATCTTGGCTTTGGCATTTAATATGTGCTTTTTGTAATGAAGTGTACAGTTCAGTGTTACCCCTAAGCAGACTGGGTGTTTCTGATGTTCAAGACTCTGGTCACCCCAGGTGACATTCAGGTGCCATTCTGCATCCTTGTTTTTCAGATGGAATGTGAAGATTGGGATTCTGCACATTGGGCTTGAGATAATTGGTTAGGTAATAATCTGACATCTCATTCGGTGCCCTCACCAGGATCTTCTTTGTATCCTCAACATTCTTCTGCTGTGCGGTAATACAGAGATATTCAGCATAGATGATTGTTAACGTAGATGTCGGATAAAAAGGGTGAGCACACTGCCTTGTGGTAAGCCATTGTTTTGGGAGCACTATCTGCTATATTTCATGGTGTATAAGTCAAGTTTTGAAGCTTATTTTTTATCTCTTAACATTCAACCTTGATTTATAAACTGTGTCACAGCAAAAAAAAAAGGGACACAGCATGCAGCCAGGGCCCCTACCTTGGCGATGCCTCCCACCCAAGGCTCCTCTGGGGCCTCCACCCAGATGGAGCCCTTGGGGGAGGGGGGTTGGCAGCACCCTGCCATCTGCAGGGGTTGGCTGGCGGGGCCCCTGAGGCCTGGGAGTGGTGGTGGTAGGGTGGGGTGAAACAGGAGTCCCCTCACCTGTCCCACATGTGCCCAGCTTTAGGCCCTGGAAAGGCAGGTGAGGGAACTCCAGGCAGAGGTTAGCAGGCACTACCCTCTTTTACTGCATAATGTCATGGTTTTTTACCTGTGGGGGATCAGGGCTGCTGAAGATGAGATTGATGGGTACTTTCATTCTCTGCAGGATCACACACCTAGTGGGGAGACAACACGGGGGGAACTCAATGTGGATGTATGGAAGACGGTCACTTCCAGAGCCAGACATCACACTGCTGGGACAACTTCCCCAGTATAGCTGGGGAACAGATATGAGGCCCTGGCATCACTGTAGGAGAGTGCAGCAAAGAAAGCCACATTCACAACCGCCACCTTGCAGACTGAGGGACAACTGGACAGCTGGAGGAAGAAACACTGAGTCATCATGGTGGGTGACTCCCTACTGAGAGGAACAGAGGGAGTCATCTGTCACCCGGATCCCACGGTACAGGAGGTATGCTGGTGCCCAGGGCCCAGATTTGGGACATCATTGCAAGGATTTCTGACCTCATATGGCCCTTTGACTACTATCCCATTGTCTTCATCCATGTGGGTACAAATGATGCAGCCAGGAGTAGTCTGGCCTGAGTCATGAGTGACTACAAAGCTCTGGGGGCCAAGCATAGGAGATCGGGGGTACAGGTGGTTTTCTCATTGATCCTCTCAGTCAGCAGTTTCAGTCAGCATCACGACAGCTGCATTAGAAAAGTCAACTTGCGGCTCTGGAGTTGGTGCCATTGTGTGGGTTTTGGCTTCTTTGACTACGATCCGCATTTCCATGGAAAAGGCATGCTGGGATGTGATGGTCTTCATCTCTCTTCAAAAGGTAAGAGTCTTTTCTCTCACAGATTGGCTGATCTCCTATGCAGGGCTTTAAACTAGGTTCATTGTGGGATGGGGATGCAGCAGACAGAGAGAACCTAGGAACAACAAACCACAAGCCATGTCCTGGAACAGTCCACGTAAGTACTAAGGGGCCTGACAGGCACCAGGACAGGGGTACCAAGGGCACCTACTGGGGGAGTGGCAGGACACTGTTGGTGCCTGCCACTTTAAGGACTCAGAGAAGCAGCCAGCAGGTGCTTGATTGCGGCGGCCATTTTAGATCTCTGTCCACCCATATAAACAGAGCAGTTTGCTGCTGGCAGGCCAGGCAGTAACACTGCCTGGCTGCAAGGCTGCTTGGAACATCCTGGAGGTAAGGGCAGGAGCTGTAGGGGATAGCTAGGAGGCTCCTGGTCCTGGGCATGACCTACAAGTGCACCCTGCCAGGAGTGGGTGGCCTGGTGGGGCTCTTAGTGGTGTGGGAGCCGCCAGAAAATGCCAGGCCAGTTACCACCCTAGTGAAAGGTGGGTCGGGGCGCCTTAATAACCCCAGCTCCCACAACTGGGTGGGTCACCACTTGTAGGGTCCAGAATGTGGACCCCAGAGAGAGAGTGAGGCTATAGACTCGGAAACTTGTCTTGAAATCCCCCGATTGGTCAATGCTGGAGCCAGGACTGGAAGGGTCAAAGGGCCAGGGGCCCACTGCAAAGGACACCCAGAGCAGAGGGCCTGGGGTTCCGACTGGCCTAGAGGTGAGGCCATAGCAAGTGTAGCCAAAGGTCCCGGGGGGACCACACTTGTAAGGGGGAACAGCTCAGGGAGCTATGTAGCCTAGAATCAAGGTGGAGTAGGCTGCCTGAGTGGAGGGATTCAGGTCGGGTTCAAACAGGAGGATTCTGGGGCCCAGAGTGGGGCTGGTGATAATGACAACAGTGGATGCCATCTGCGAGGCTTGGGCTGTGGTGTAGGGGAGGAACGGAGCCACAGATAGTGCCCCCTGGCATCAGGGCAAGAAATGGGCAGCCTCCCACCTAATTAACAACTTAATTAGATAACAACAAGGCATGGCAGGCAAGAAGGTAGGCAGTTGGCCCAGAACAGGTGGGCAGGGCTGTCAGTAGACGGGCCCCAAGTTACGGGCCTGTTACAGGGGGGCTTAAGTGTCTCTATACTAATGCTAGAAGCATGAGGAACAACCAGGAGGAACTCACACGCCTCCTTGCAACCAACAACTTCAACCTGCTTGGATTAACTGAAATCTGGTGTGACTCTACCCATGATTGGGCAGAAGACATTGAGGGCTATAGACTGTACAGATGAGATGGAGTGGGGAAAAAGGTGGGGGGGGGCATTGCTCTCTTTGTTAAGAAGCAATACACATCTTCTATAATCAAGATGGGATCACAAGAGGGGAAAATTGTGGTACTGTGGGTCAGAATACAAGGGGATCGGGGAGAAAGGGACTTGGTAGTGGGAGTCTATTACAGACCATCACACCAGGAGGATGAGCCAGACCTGGAATTCTCAAGGCAGCTCTCAGAGGCAGTAAGCTCAAGGGACATGGTTGTCATGGGTGACCTAAACTACCTTGACATCTGCAGGGAGGAGCAGTCAGCTAGATCTGATCATTCACATAGGTTCTTAACCTGCCTACAGGACCTTCACCTAACACAGGAAGTATACTGTCCCACTAGGGGAAATACCTTACTGGACTTGGTGTTTGCTACAAAGGATGACCTGGCAGGAGATCTGTAGATACAGGGTAACTTAGGGGATAGTGATCACCAATTGTTGGAATGTACTATCTGGTGAAAGGTGGGAAAGATAACCAGTAGGGCAGAAGTGTTAGACTTCAGAAAGGCTAATTTCAATGAGCTCAGGAGATCAGTGAGGTGCTGAAAGACAAGAGCATTGGTGAGATGGGAGTCCAGGAAGGATGGTCATTCTTCAAGGGAACGATCATTTGGACACAGAAAGGAACAATCCCACTGCACGTAAAGTGGGGCAAAGGGGCCAAGAAACTCTCACGGCTGAACAGGGAAATCCAGGAAAGCCTAGGGATGAAAAAGGAGGACATTTGTGGGAGTCCAGCAGGAAAAATAATGCTGAAGGGCAACCAGCATGGATTCATAGCAGCAGATCCTGCCTGACTAACCTTATTTCTTTTTATGACCAGGTCACAAAATGCTTAGATGCAGGAGTTGAGGTAGTTGTCATTTACTTGGATTTTAAAAAGGCCTTTGATACAGTGTCTCATCCCATTCTTATAAATAAACTAAGCAGCTGTGATATAGATGATTACATGGTCAGGTGGGTGGCGAATTGGTTTATGGGATGCACCCAGAGAGTGGTGGTGGGTGGGTTGGTATTGACCTGGAAAGATGTGGACAATGGAGTCCCCCAAGGTTTGGTTCTTGGACCAGTGCTGTTCAATATCATCAGTGATTTGGATGAGGGCATGGAGAGTACTCAGTCCCAATTTGTGGACAACACCAAATTATGTGGCAAAGTAAACACATGGTGGGCAGGGAACAGATTCTGGCAGATTTGGACAGGTTGGAAAAATGGGCAGAACAGAATAGGATGCAGTTTAACAAAGATAAGTGCAAAGTGCTGCACCTAGGGAGAAGGAATCACCAACACACTTACAGATTGGGAGATGACTTTCTAAGTAGCACAGCAAGAGAAAAGAATCTCAGAGTCATAGTAGACTCCCAGATCAAAATGAGTCATCAATGTGATGAAGTGATAAGTAAAGCTATCTATACTCTATCATGCATTATGCAGGTGCATCATAAGTAGGTGTAAGGAGGTGATACTTACCCTCTATGCAGCCTTGGTAAGGCCACAGCTGAAGTACTGCATCCTGTTTTGGGTGCCGCACTTCAAGAAGGATGTGGATAACCTTGAGAGGGTCCAGAGGAGGGCTACTCGTATGGTTAGGGGCTTGCAGGTAAGATCCTACAAGAAGTGATTGAGGGACCTGGATCTCTTCAGCCTCCACAAGAGAAGTCTGAGAGGTGATCTTGTGGCCATCTACAAATTCATCGGGGGGAGGGGGCAGCAAGGAATAGGAGATACTCTGTTTACCAGGGCGACCCTTGGGATAACTAGAAACAATGGCCACAAACTGACAGAAAGCAGATTTAGATTGGACATCAGGAAGAACTTCTTTATGGTAAGTGTCGCAGAGCACTGAGGTGCCCTGCTCCTAGAGAGGAAAAACTGCTAGAGGAAAAGCTCTGGCAGTGCATAGGGAGCCTTAGCAGGGAATAAGAGCCCACCTGCGGGTTGCCAGGGCAACTGGAGGCAGCAAATGACCCACACCTGACAGCGGTCAGCCGGCTGTAAGGGGCAGGGCCTGGCTCTTATAAAGCCCAGGGCTGAGGCCAGACTGGCAGTTCCCTGCCAGCAGCCAAAGAGGCAGGAGCTCCCTCAGCCCTGATGCGAGAAGGAGCGAGAAAC
>NW_005842754.1:609354-623796 GCF_000455745.1 Alligator sinensis | reverse complement strand
GGCGGCTTTAAGTTAAGTTGTAGCCAAGAGGCTTGTGTTTGTTTTGTGGTTGTTTATTACACCGGTGGTTTGGGTGAGGCTATAAGGGGTTGGAGGAGGCCTCATAGGGACCCACAGTGGTGTGGAGGATCCTGGCGCCAGTGAGGGCGCAGCATCCTCATAGGGACCCACAGTGGTGTGGGGGGTCCCGGTGCCAGTGAGGGCGCAGTATCCTCAAAGGGGCCTCACAGCGGAGTGTGAGGACCCCGGCGCCCAGGAGGGCGCAGCATACGGGGTGTATAGACCCGAGCCTTAGAGAGAGGCACTTTTTGAGAAGCCCTAGCGTGGGCGTGGCGAGCCCCAGAGAGGGGAACGCACTTTTGAGAAGCCCAAGTGTGGGTGCGGAGAGCCCCAGGAAGGGGGCAACATTGAGAAGCCCAAGTGTGGGCGCAGAGAGCCCCCAGGAGAGCAGCATTTTAAGAAGCCCAAGGTGGGCATGGCGAGCCCCGAAGAGGGGAGCGCCTTATTGAGAAGCCCGGTGTGGGCGTGGCAAGTCCCAGAGAGGGGGTGCTATTGGGAAGCCCTAGTACGGGCACACAGAGCCCCAGAGAAGGGGACAGCTTACCGGAGAGCCCTGAGAGGGGACTGTTATACAGAGAAGGCCCCAGAGAGAGGGCAGCACTGTGGGAGGCCCCAAAGAAGGGGGCAGCACTGCGGAGAAGGCCCAGACTGGGCACAGAGCCCCAGGAGGGGGCGGTGATATGGAGACGGACCGAGAAAAGGGCGGCAATACAGAAGAGACCAGAGAAACGGGCGTGAGTGCAGATAGAGAGACAGACCAACGTCCATTCCAACTGCGAGGCTTGGGGCATGGTATAAGGGGTGGTTGGAGCCACGCATAGTCCATAAGGCTAGGGTGCTCCGAAGCACCCGTTTACAGAACAAGACCCACGAGGGGTCCAGCAGTCTACAGGACCAGGGGGTACAATGGACCATGTCCAAGAAGACGTGAGGCAGCCTCCCAACTGATTTAAACCATCAAAGACGTGGCGGGCAAGAAATAGAGGGTGCCCTTGGGCCAACTTGGCATGGAGAGGGGGCCTTAAGGAGATCACGGCCCTCCTGTAGGACCCCGCCGTGACAGTAAGGGTTACCAGAATCTGGAATGGGCTTCCAAGGGAGGTGGTGCTCTCTCCTACCGTGGAGGTCTTTAAGAGGTGACTAGACAAGCACTTGGCTGGGGTCATCTGACCCACTCTTTCCTGCCTGGGGTAGGGGGTCGGACTCAATGATCTAGTGAGGTCCCTTCTGACCCTAAAAAATCTATGAAATCTATGAAGAAATTGATGGTGACATACCACAAAGTTTAGCAAATGCATGAGGCATGGTTGCATTAACTGCACAAATTTCAGGAGGAGTGGTCCCACTAATTACACGAGTAATTACATTGGCACTATTTTAGCGAAGACCGAATGAACTTGATTACTGGTACCCCAAATACCACATGGTATTCAGGATGCCACAAAAATGAATGAAATATGATGCCAAATTCAAGACCAGAATTGTCAACTTTGCTCTTGATACTGACAACAGTTCTGCAGCTCATCAGTTTGGCGTGAATGAGAAATTGATTCATGACTGGTGGAAAAACATTGACAACATAAAGAAGATGCCTCATGAGAAGTGTGCAGACCGTGGAAAGCAATGCGGGTGGCCAGAATAAGAAAGAGACCTCACCAAGTGGGTCAACGATCAGCGACAGTCTGGCAGAATCATAACAAGAGAGATCATCTGACTGCAAGACAAGATGTGTACTATGGAGAAAGGATTGAAAGACTTTACTGGTAACCCAACTTGGTGCTCCCAGTTTATGAAGAGGAATTCTTTTTTGCTGTACCAGAGAACTAAGATATCACAGAGATTATCGGCCAACCTCAAAGACAAGATAACCCAGTGCCAGAGTTATGTGTTGAACCTTTGAAAGAAAAACTATTATGATCTCAGCCAAATTGGGAATATGGATGAAACACCCAGTCCCCAACCTTGGAAGTCTTCAAGAGGAGACTGGACAGACATCTTGCTGGGATCATTTGATCTCTGCAGTATTCCTGCCCAGAGCAGGGGGGTTGGACGTGATGATCTTTCAACGTCCCTTCCAACTCTTCATTTCTATGATTCTATATGCTTCAATATGCCAACAAACAGAACCGTGGATATCACTGGCACTTAATGTGTACTGATGAAGAATATGGGCCACGAGAAAACCAACTATATTGTAATTCTTGCCTGCATGGCTGAGGGCATGAAACTAAAACCAATGGTCATCTTCAAAAGGAAAACATTCCCCAGGAAAGACCAATTCCCCACTGGCATTGTTGTTTACGTTCACCCAAAAGGCTGGATGGACGAGGAAGGTGTTCACATTTGGATACAGCGAGTGTGGAATACACACCCCGGCATGCCATTACAACTGAAATCAATGCTCGTATGGGACATTGTGGCAGGGCACTGTTGGTGCCTGCCACTTTAAGAGAGGAGCCAAGCAGCCAGCAGGTGCTTGACTGCAGCAGCCATTTTAGATCTCTGTCCACCCATATAAACAGGGCAGTTTGCTGCTGGCAGGCCAGGCAGCAACGTTGCCTGGCTTCAAGGCTCCATAACATCCTGGAGGCAAGGGTAGAATCTGTAGGGGATGGTCAGGAGGCTCCTGGTCCTGGGCATGACCTAAAGCTGCACCCTGCTGGGAGTGGGTGGCCTGGTGAGGCTCTCAGTGGCACGGGAGCCCCCACAAAATGCCAGGCCAGTTATCACCCTGGTGAAAGGTGGGTAGGGGTGCCTTAACCCTAGCCCTCACCTTCAGCTGGGTTTACGTAACGTCAGAGGTAGTGGGGCCAGGCACGGCTGAGGTCACCTGAGCCCTGTGGGGTGTAGGACCCTGAGAAAAAGGTACTTGGGGCCAGGCATGGCTATGACCACCTCAGCCCACCGGGGAGGGAAGCCCCATGGCTCCGAGTGAGGGGGGGGTGTGGAGCCCCGAGTGAGGGGGAGTAGGCCTAGGTACGTCTCCAGATGCCTGAGGCTGTAGTTTGGGCCAGAGGCCAAGGAAAGGGGGCTCAGTCCAAGAGAGAGGGGCGAGTCCAGACCCCAGTAAGTCCTCCACCACTGCGAGGCTGCGTGAGAGTCGAAAGCAAGACCTATAGTGGAGCACAATGACATGCTGCTCCAGGGGGTGAGTGAGAGTCCCTGTGAGAAACTGGGGCACCCGTCGTGGTGTGGGATAAGAACGTTCCAGTGAGGGGTGGCCCCAGAAAGGGGGCAGAGATGAAGAGCCCCAGTCGGGGGAAGGAAAACCAGAGGGCTGAGTGCCAGGTATGTTTATATGTATAGAGTTGCTTCTGGGAGGGGCCAGAGCAAGCTTAGACCTGGTCAGGTAATTGGCTGGCCACTACCACAGTGAGGGTCATAGGAGAGGCCCAAAAGATGGTACGTCTGCCACCTAAGGTATGAACTAGCTAAGCCTATGGCCTAAGGGGCCCATTCCAAGAGGGAACAAGGCAGTATAAGTTGTTGACAAGAGGAAGAGACCCTGTGTGAGAGAGGGTGGACTGTGTGAGGCCCTAGTGAGAGGAGGGTGATATGAATGTGTGTGAGTCTGTGGCCTGGCAACGAGGCCTAAGCTTGGTCTGGCTGTAAGCCGGGAGGACTGTCATCTGGATGCCATCTGCGAGGCTTGGGCTGCGGTGTAGGGGAGGAACAGGGCCACAGATAGTGCCCCCTGGCATCAGGGCAAGAATGGGCAGCCTCCCACCTTAATTAACATCCTAATTAATTAAGAACAAGGCATGGCAGGTGAGTCAGGTGGGTGGTGTGTCCAAAGGCAAGTGGGGAAACTAGCACTGTGGCTAGTTGGGGAGCCCCACTTTGCCACAGACATGTTTAAGGCCCACCTCTGACAGTGTGAAAGCATTCTGCGGCAAAATAAAACAGATTTAGCAGTCATCCCTGGAAGGCTAACATCCATTGTGCAGCCATTGGATGAGCGCTTAAACAAACCATTCAAAGACCGCATTCGCATTAAGTGGCAGAGCTGGATGATAAGCAGCCAACATTCATATACAAAAGCTGGAAATATGTAAGCAGCCTCCTTAGTAACTGTGTGCCAATGGATTCTTACAGTTTGGAGGGACATTAAACTTGAAACCATTTTACATTGGTTCAAAAAATGCGGGATCAGTAATTTTATGGATGGTGAGGAGGATATTTTATGGTGTGACAAAGATCAAAGAGAGGATGAAGACACTGAAACATCTGATACTGAGGATCCATATGATAATTGGATTGCTAATCATTTAGATTGCAAGGAACTGTTTGGGGCTGACACTTTTGATGATGAAAGTGAATGAGGGATTTTAAATTGTTAATTTTTAGTATTTTTAAAAATGTTTAAAATTGTTAATTTAAAAAGGGATTAAATTAATTAAATGAGGGATTTTTAAATGCTATTTGAGTGCGAGCCATGGTGACTAGTACTAACTGCAACTGATGGTGTGAATCCTGGCGGTGATTGTTTGATTGTTCTGTTCTGTGCTGATTGTGTGTAACCCACAGCCTCGGTGCTGATTGTGCTAATCATGCCAGTGACTGTTTGTTCTTGTCTCTGAATAAAATGTGGGTCAACTTATAAACTTATAAATCCTAAAGTTTTGCATCAGAAAAATGGGGTTGACCTATACACCATGTCAACCTGTATACCATAAAACACGGTATTTTTCTAGCCATTTCGTTTCATGCAGCTCTCAAGGTAAAACTGGAGGACTATGGGCTCAACATACATTTGATAGATTTAATGCTAATTAAAAGTTTGTATGTGAACAAAATTTCATTAAATTAAGTTGCAATTAATACAGTTATGTATGACTGTTGTATCTTATTGTCATAACTTATATCCAGGGCCAACACAATCTCTCTGGTCATTCTTAAGTGGTACCACAACCAATTCTTGCCTGCTTGTTTCAGTTAATTTGTATATTGCAGTTTTATAGGGTTTAATCAGGCCTAAATGCAGATAAGGGGAAGTATTACTGAGCCTCTCTGCAACAGTGGGCATATCTACACGAGACACTTTACTTGAGATTAGAGCTAATAACTGTGTAGCAAGTGTCACCATCTACATGTGCAGATGCTTACTGCGCAGTAATTTGTTCTAGTCATGAGTAAATTTGCTACCTATAAATACAAGTAGCAAACTTACTCTCAATTACTTATTGCACAGTGGAATTCAAATATGCAAACATAAATGGTTGCAAATATTTAATAATTAATACTCCATTTCCCTGCTACCTTACACTCAACTGTTTTCCTATTTTGATATGACTTATTTGCTTACTTCCTATGGTTCCTGAAGAGAGACTTGCCATTAATTCATCTGGCGCATTCTGGTGAAGGGACTAAAAAGCACCCACCGTGCATATGAGCCATCTGCCAGTGAGGGATGTTCACCTTCTTATTATTACGCAATGACAAGGGAAATGTTACAGCATCGCCAGCTGCAAAAACACTTTGGATGTTGGTCTGCATCATCTGAAAGGAAAGAAGGGGCATTTAGTGTAATTCGTGATCAGGCTGAAATAGGCATTGCTAATGAAGAGCTGACAGTGTTAGGGCATAGCTACATGTTCATTAATGCACACTAGTTACTGGTCATTTAGTTTAGTACTTGCTTTAATAAAGTACTAAATAAATGCGCAATAATTACAGTTACTGCACAATAGTACCAGCACAGTTTTTTTATGATGGCTACTGTGCAGTAGCCTAATAACACTGCACAGTAGCTTATTAGCATTTTTTTTTTACCGGCATGCTACTGCGCAGTGTTATTAGGCTACCGTTCAGTAAGCGTCTCATATAGATGTGCCCTTATTGTCAGAGGTTGCTGTCTTCATGTAGTAACAAACAAGGTGTCATCCCAACAGACTGTGTGAATAATTTTATTAATTTGCTTTAAGTGTATTTAAAAAAAGAGAATGACAAACTGAGAACATCTGATGTCTTGAACGTCTTTAACTCAGAATTGTCTCTGCAGACACACGAAGAAATATGACTTGAATCTGGATTACCCAAAGTGGGTGTGTCTGCATGTGCATTTGATGCAGGAACAGTTTACTTGTGAGTAAACTACTCGCAAGTAAATGCTTCCGGGCAGGCATCTACACATGCAGGATCGCGGGCTCAGGTAGTTTTTTCCTCTGTGCTCCCTGTTGCAGGCCACGGTCCAAGGAGGCAAGAAGGCACTGATGAAGTGAACCGGTGTCTCCGACGGTGGTGCCACCAAAAAGGCTTTGGCTTCTATGGCCACGGCGCCCATGTCAAGGACAAAGGACTCCTGGGGAGAGATGGCATTCACTTCACGTGGAAAGGTAAGTCCCTTTTCTCAGGCAGGATGGCCGATCTCTTAGGTAGGGCTTTAAACTAAGATCACAGGGGGGGGTGAGAAACTGGAGCCTACCCAGGGACCAATATACAGGAAAGCTCCATTGACAATGAAACCATCAATAATTAAACCAAGCAAGCCACTCTTACGGGAGCTGAGAAAACAGCTGCCCTTCAACCCAACAGGCAGCCAGTGACCTCAGTAGAAGGACTTAGGTGCCTGGACACCAATGCCAGAAGCATGGGGAACAAGCAGAAGAAACTAGTCCTCCTGCTTTCCACTGGGCATTACGATCTAGTAGGGATCATGGAGACCTGGTGGGACTCCTCTCATGACTGGAGTGTAGCCATAAAGGCCTGCATCCTTCACAGAAGGGATTGGGTAGGAAAGAGAGGTGTGGGTATTGCCCTCTATGTGAAGGAGCAGTACACCTCCCTACTAGCCAATGTTGACCCCAAAGAAGAACAGCTTGAAGTCCTCTGGGTCAAGCTCTGGGGGAGGTGCGACAAGAGAGACCTGACTGTCTGTATACTACAGGCTGCCTAATCAAGGGGAGAAACTTGATCTAGTTTCTCATGGCCCATGAACTAATGGAGGCCATGTGTGCACGGGACATAGTTGTCGTGGGTGACTTCAACTACCCAGACAACTCCTGGGAGAAGTGTTCAACGATCCTTCCTGACCAGCACCAAAGAGCTTTTTTTGACTCGGGAGGTGCACAGGCCAACTAGAGTCAATGCAGTTCTTGACCTGGTCCTGGTCAAATGGGATGACCTGGTGACCAACTTAAACATAGAGGGCAGCCTAGGCGATAGTGACCATGAAATCTTTATGTTCACAGTCTGTTGCAAAGCTGACAAAACAGATACCAAGCTCAAAGTCTGAGACTCCAAAAACACAAATTTTATTAAGCTCAGGTCACTAGTAGAGAATGCCCTGAGAGACCAAGGACCACAGGTAAGGGGAGCACGAGAAGAATGGTCGTTTCTTAAGGATACAATTCTTAAGGCTCAGAGAAAATCCATTCCTGTATGGAGAAAAAGTAGCAGAAGGGTCAAAAAACCCTCTTGGCTAAGCAGAGAAGTTGCAGCCCTCCTACAGAAAAAGAAAGGCGTATAAACAATAGAAGCTTGCGACAGCCTCTAAGGAAGACTACTCAACAATGGCCCACACTTGTAGAAAACTGATTAGGCAAGCTAAGGCAGAAATCGAACTAAAACTAGCTACAGGAATCAAGGACAACAAGAAGTCCTTCTTTAGCTACATAGGGAGTAAAAGGAAAACTAATGAGAGTGTGGGGTTGCTGCTCAGTGCCTCAGGATACCTGGTCACTACCACTCAGGAAAAAACAGAACTCCTAATTGACTATTTTGCCTCGGTCTTTCACAAGACCAAGGGGACCAACATGCCAGGTAGGGCACAGAATGAGCAGGGCGGGATTGACACCATTCCCACCATTGCCATAGAACTGATGTACGGTCAATTAAAGAAATTAAATGTATATAAAGCAGCAGGACTGGATGAACTCCACCCCAGAGTGCTGGAAGAGTTGGCCGAAGTAATCATAGAGCCCCTGGTGAAGGTCTTTAAAAAATCATGGGCCTCTGGAGAAATCTCTACACCCCAAGTGTGCCCCTGCTGCACATGTCATAGGTGCAGCATGAGTAGCTGTTTGCATGGACTGAGGGGTGCCTGATCCACTGTGCTCTGCACATACACACCTGTTGCAGAACCCTGAGCTTCAACGATGCAGAAGGCAAGTACACACTGCCCTGCAACCTCCAACACCACCTGGAGAGCTTCCTGGGGCTTCACTACATATCCCTGCCCTCTGGAACTGAGGAGGACATCCCTGTATGCTGTGTGTGGGGAGGAAACCTGGGGGCCAGGGGAGTGAGGCTGGGCTGGGCTGGGTGGGGCTGGGGGCAGGGGCCAAGTTGGGGAGGGCTCTCCCCCCCAGTGTGTGGCTTACCACATGGGCGGGGCTGGCACGCCTTGGGGCTCTGGTCAGTCGTGGCTGGCAGCAATAGCATGTGGCTCCCAGTGGACTTCTCAGTTGGAGAGGTGCAGTGTGTGGGTGCCCAAGCAGGGGCCCCCTCCACAGAGGAGCTGGTGTTGGCACTGCTGGTGGCCAGTGATGATATGGCTGGCTGTGCCTCATGCCTGGGGCTGAGGTCTTGGAGCTTTTGGGGCAGGTACTGGCTCAGGCTCCCTGAGCTGCTGGTGGAGGCTGAGGTGGGGAGCTCAGCAGCATGGACTGCTGGTGGCCCAAGGAGCCCTCCCCCAGTGACACAACACTGCATGTGGCAAGCCAGAGTGGGGGCCTGGGCAGGCCACCCATGCTGCAGAACACAGCATAGCTGTGGCCTGGGACCCAGGGTGTGAGGATCTCCATCAGTAGGATGTCTACCAAATGATTTGGAAACATCTGAAGCCCCAGGTGGGGGTGAAGGATGTTTGCTGGTAGTAGGGCCACTTATGGTTCTTGACTGACTCACGGATTTGGAATTGATTTGGCTGATTTGGCTTGGAGTGCGAAAAATATTCATAAAAAAGTAAAAAAATAAAATAAGTTGCTGCATAAAGGGCATGGACTTACAGGCACTCCTTAACCGAATAATGTGGTCGGTGCTGGCAACCCACTGTGCCCACAAGGCCATGATCTTTATGTGGCACTGCCATGCTGACCGATCATGCCCATGCTCCTACATCTGGCCTGACAGCCCTTATAGACATGGGCGCTGGAGCACCTGCCCCACGCAAACTGCTGCTGCAATTCCAACTCGCCCCACAGTGCCACAATATCACCAGTCTCCTCCATGGACCAGTTAGGTCCTGGGAGGTGGTGTGTGCCACAAGAATGACACCACTGGGCCTCCTGTGCTGGCTTTTTGGCTCTCCACGAGGCTGTCCCTATGCTGTCTGGCCCAGGCAGCTGCCTGCAGCGCCCAGCTCAGGAGCACAGCATAGGACTAGCAGTTTCGTGGTAAGGCAATGCCCCACAGAACTTGCAGGGTCCTGGCAGGTTGTTGGCAGTTGGCTGCAGGCAGCTGGAGCTGGTGCTAGTGGTCAGAAACTGCCTGAAGCTGGGCTCAGGAGCCCGCAACACCCTGCAGGCCTGCATGGCATGGCTCTGGAAGCTGTGCGGTACTGCAGTGCCAGGCAATGGTGCCAGGGTGTAGGCAGGTAGCCTGCAGCCTGTGCAGGGGGAACAGAGGCCAGACGTCACCCCAGGCTCCCTACACATGTGCCCCAGGGCTCTAAATGCCTGTAGGCTTTTGAAGGCCTGGGTCTGGGGATACTATAGAGCTAATCCAGCTCTAGGGCAGGAAAGGCTTCCAGCCTTGGGGCCCTGGGTCTAACCTGAGGCTGGCTCCTTAGTGGTAGGGCTGACTGGGAGCAAATTTGCTCCTGGTTTCCACCTACACATGTTTTACTGTGCAGTAACTACTTGGAAGTAAATTTGCTACTTGCATTTGCAGGTACCAAATTTACTCACAAGTAGCGACGTTTACTGAGCAGTAAGCATGTGCACGTACAGATGTGCATGCTTACTGTGCAGTAAACTATGCTACTGCACAGTAAAGTGTCTTGTGTAAATGCACCCAGTGTATAATTCCAGGAGATTAAGTAAAATAGTTTAACCCCCTATCTGGATGCCTGTTTTTAAAATTCAAGTGGCCTTAATTTCATTAAGATTACTTCACTTCCAAAGTGGATCAACCTGTATACAGCTCCACAGTGTCCACATTATGAGGAATTAATAATATTTGAGAAATATCAGTGAGGCTCTAGACATCAGGGTTCTGTTTTTCTTCCTGGTTATGGGAGAGCCAAATGTAATAGTATTCCTCTAGAATGCCTGTGGAGACTTAGCACAGATACTCTGGATATAAAGTACCTGGATATAAAGCTAGCTCAGGTACCACTAACAATCTAATTGCAGCAACATGTCAGTCAGGGCAAGCTAATGTACTCTGCTGCTCATTAGGTTTGCAGCCTGTACTGAGCTCTGAAATGCTGCAGTAGCTTGCTTTCAATACCAGAGCTGAGTTTCATCTTCAGCTGTGGTGGAAAATCTTGCAGGTTCACAGCAGCATAATACGTGGTGTGTCTACACAGAATGCTTTCATAGATTCATAGATGTTAGGGTCGGAAGGGACCTCAATAGATCATCGAGTCCGACCACCTGCATAGGCAGGGAAGAGTGCTGGGTCTAGATGACCCCAGCTAGATGCATATCCAACCTCCTCTTGAAGACCCCCAGGGTAGGGGAGAACACCACCTCCCTTGGGAGCCCATTCCAGACCTTGGCCACTCTGTGAAGAAGTTCTTCCTAATGTCCAGTCTTTACTGTGCAATAGAGCAGTTTACTGAGCAGTAAGCATGCACATCTATGCATGTGTGTTTACTGCATAGTAAATTGTTTTACTCGCAAGTAAATTTGTGACTTGCAAATGCAAGTAGTATATTCACTCATGAGTAGTACTGCACAGTAGCACATGAGTAGACACTGACCAGGAGCAAATTTGCTTCCAGTCAATCCCTGTCACTAGGGAACCAGCCTCAGTGTAGCCCTAGCACTGGAAGTGTCTCCTGCCCCAGAGTTAGGTTGGCTCTATGCCAGCCCCAGCCCCTTAAAAGCTTGCAGCTACACTGGAGCCCCGGGACATATGTAGGCAGTCTGTGTCCATACCTAGCCACTGCATCCCCCTGTACAGGCTGCAGAGAAGCTCAGGCAGCTTGCCTGTACCCTGGCACCATTGCCTGGCACAGCAGTGTTGCATGCCTGCCAGGACTACATTGTCAAGCCCAGCAGGGTGCTGCAGGCACATGCCAGGCCTGTCAGCACCCAGGTCCAGCTGCAGCCAGCTCCTGAACACTGGGACTACCTTCACCTGGCCACAGGCAACCCCCAGAATCCTGCCTGGACCTTGCAGCTGCTGTCTGGCACCATTTCACAGTGTGGCTGTCAGTCCCATTCTGTGCCCCTGTGCTGGGCATTGCAGGCAGCTACCCCAGTCTGGAAGGACAGGGACAGCCATGCAGAGGCCCAGAGAGACATTGCGGGAGCCACACTGATGTCCTCACTGATACCACATGTCACCTCCAAGGGCCCCAGCTGGTTCCTGGATAACACTGAAGACCTTGTGGTGCTATGGGGTGAGGCTGAGGTGTTCATCCAGTTCGTGAAGGACTTGTGCTCCAATGCCCACAATTGTGAGGGGTTGCCAGGCTGTATGAATGAGCGCAGGCATGACTGGTCAGTAAGGCACTGCTGCATAAAGGTCAAGGCATTGCAGGCACAGTGGGTTACCATGACGGTCCACAACCATTGGTTGGAGATTGCCTGCAAGTTTATGCCCTTTATGTGGCAACTGGATGCCACTCTCATGCCCTGGGACCCTGGTCACAACCATGCAGTGTACTATAGCACAGGTGACCTCCCAAAGCCTCCACTATGGCCTAGTACCCACAGTGACATCACACAGGGAGGCAGGAGAGGAAGACAGTGCAAAACTTTCCTAAGCAGCCTGTGCCCCCACAGCTAGGTGAACACAGGCCTGTCACATGCCCAGAAATGTGTTGATGCCAGTGGTGATGTCCTCCTCAGCTGCAGGGTACAGGGACATGTAGTGCAGCCCCACGTAGCCCTCCAGGTGGTGGCAGAGGTTATGGGGCAGTGCAGGCTTGCCTGCTGCATCATTGAAAATCGAGGTCCTGTGCCAGGTGTGAAGGAGTGCCCAGGGCACCATGGTCAGCAGCAGCAAGGCGTAGTAGGTCAGGCAGCCCTCAGTCTGCACGAACAACTCCTCATGATGCACCTGGGACACTCACAGCATGGGCATGCTCAGAGCACAGAGCTAGTGTGGGGGGAGCTGGCCCTAGGTCTCCTCCCTGGAGAGCCCCCCTGCAGGAAGGGTGGGGGGAAGGGCAGCTCCATGTCCCTGTCATCTGGGAGCCCTGTGCCCCCTGAGCTTTGGTGCTGTGGGCTTGGCAGCAGCAGAGGAGACAGGCTGGCCTGCAGGAGAAGTGGGGGGGAATGGGTCTGGAGCCATGGGAGCAGGTGCTGCCAGGAGCCAGGCCTGGCCTGGCCTGGGAAGGGGGTGGGGGAGGCAGGTCGCTTGTGGCCAGCATACAATGGCCCTCCAGCCCCTGCAGAATGAGTGGGGATGGGGCAGAGGGGAAGGGATCGGCTCGTGGTCATCTGGGCTCACACCTGCCTGGCTAACTTACCATGGTCCCTGGGCACCTGTGTACACATGACCCCCGATCTGAGGCTGGGCATCCCATGGTCCCCTGGTATGAAGCATCTTATCTCAAAAATGTTGCAAAGTATCACAGCTTCTTTCTCATGGCTCTGCAGGTCCTGCAGCTGCATGCAGTGGAGAGGCAACCGTTGGCAGGTGGGATGGCAGCTCAGGGGCACTGCTGCCCTCATCCAGGGCCCTGCAGATGCACTGGTTGTGTCAGAAAAGAACACAGGACAGGACCCTCCTCCTGGACTGGCTGGCAATGGTGTCAGAGGAATGGCTGGCAGACTGGCAGGCCTGGTGTGTAAAGGACATGGCCTGGCAGGATACATGGTGTGCAGAGGACCTGGACCAGTAGCACACATGGGAGGAAGAGGAAGTGGCTCATGAGGAGGTGTGGGATCAGATGGACCAGGTGTTCAGGGTGCAGCTCCTGGCCCCTTGAGGAGCAGTACATGGAGGCCCTGGAGTGGCAGGCTGTGTTTCTGGCCAGGGCAGTGGAAGTGATGGAGGAGGACTGCCAGGTGCTGGACACCATCCTGACCCTGGTGGTCACCTTTGTGCTGCCCACTGCTCTGCCCCCAACCACAGCCCTGCCTGTCCACATGTGCCTGGGTAGAGGTCCAGTGCTGTTTCCACTGTCCAGGTCCCCTAGCCCCCACCCCAGGTTCCCTGTCACCTAGCCCCCCTGCCTGGGTGCCATCCTGCTGCTTGCCCCAGCTGCATGCAGCCACAGAGCAGGACCTGCCTGAACTGGGCCAGGGCTTCATTTGGGCCTTACACAGCTGGTCCCTGCTGGCAGGTGTGCAGCTTGGCCAGGGCCTTGGCAGGGGGGCCTGCCATAACTGGCACTGTGGCCAGCAGGAGTCCAGGGCAATGGCTATCACTGCCAGAGGCAGGCATAGGGGCAGAGGCAGTGTCTGGAGCTGCCATGGCAGGGGGAGGCAGAGGCTGCAGCAAGAGAGCCACCACATGCTGCCCCCATGTTATGCACACAGCTCCCAGCCAGAAAAGCAGCTACTCAGGGATCAGGGAGTGGGGTTGCCTTTAGAAGATGGCTGCCAGCCACAGGCAGCTGTAACTGGAGCATTTAGCTTCCTCTGGTGGTGGCAGGGGCCTGTTGCAGGGATGCAGGAAGCAGGAACAGTTTGATGCTAGGAGAAGCAAATCTGTTGCTGCTTCCCTGCACGTGTAGATGCCTGCCTGGGAGCATTTACTTTTGAGTACTTTAATCAAGAGTAAACTGCTCCTGGATCAAATGCATATGTAGACGTGCCCACAGTTTGTGAAAGGCATAGAAACATTAACTGCATTATAGAAATTCTGAAACTAGAACTTATCCATGTAATTAGTGCAACTTCCCTTAGAGAACAAGAACTTGGAGAAAGATCTTTTTCATTTTGCTTCCCCAAGATTGTCCTGTGTCTAAAACCCCCCTCTCTAACAGCTAATGTACTCTACTGTCAACTGCAGATTTGTTCCCTTCCTCCATCATAAGGCTGTTTCTGCACCTGCCATCATGCTTCTGGGCTTGCACATCTCAGTGCCGTGAAAAGGTTTACCTTGTTAACTACAATGAAGCCTTTGGAATCAATATTAATACCACTCTGCTTCAGAAATCCAGTTGCTGGAACTGCACCTGCCAGAAAAACAAGAGAAATTGTGTATGTTTGTCAGAATCCCAAACTTTGTCTTTTTCATGAAAATAGGAGTCAGAAGAAGAAAGGAGTTTACTCCCTGAAACAATCACTCTTGCTATTGTCATTCCAGTTTCAGGAA